>NC_090395.1:64653325-64890708 GCF_036365525.1 Heterodontus francisci | reverse complement strand
AGAAGACGGGGGAAGGGGAGAAGACGGGGGAAGGGGAGAAGACGGGGGAAGGGGAGAAGACGGGGGAAGGGGAGAAGACGGGGGAAGGGGAGAAGACGGGGGAAGGGGAGAAGACGGGGGAAGGGGAGAAGACGGGGGAAGGGGAGAAGACGGGGGAAGGGGAGAAGACGGGGGAAGGGGAGAAGACGGGGGAAGGGGAGAAGACGGGGGAAGGGGAGAAGACGGGGGAAGGGGAGAAGACGGGGGAAGGGGAGAAGACGGGGGAAGGGGAGAAGACGGGGGAAGGGGAGAAGACGGGGGAAGGGGAGAAGACGGGGGAAGGGGAGAAGACGGGGGAAGGGGAGAAGACGGGGGAAGGGGAGAAGACGGGGGAAGGGGAGAAGACGGGGGAAGGGGAGAAGACGGGGGAAGGGGAGAAGACGGGGGAAGGGGAGAAGACGGGGGAAGGGGAGAAGACGGGGGAAGGGGAGAAGACGGGGGAAGGGGAGAAGACGGGGGAAGGGGAGAAGACGGGGGAAGGGGAGAAGACGGGGGAAGGGGAGAAGACGGGGGAAGGGGAGAAGACGGGGGAAGGGGAGAAGACGGGGGAAGGGGAGAAGACGGGGGAAGGGGAGAAGACGGGGGAAGGGGAGAAGACGGGGGAAGGGGAGAAGACGGGGGAAGGGGAGAAGACGGGGGAAGGGGAGAAGACGGGGGAAGGGGAGAAGACGGGGGAAGGGGAGAAGACGGGGGAAGGGGAGAAGACGGGGGAAGGGGAGAAGACGGGGGAAGGGGAGAAGACGGGGGAAGGGGAGAAGACGGGGGAAGGGGAGAAGACGGGGGAAGGGGAGAAGACGGGGAAGGGAGAAGACGGGGGAAGGGGAGAAGACGGGGGAAGGGGAGAAGACGGGGGAAGGGGAGAAGACGGGGGAAGGGGAGAAGACGGGGGAAGGGGAGAAGACGGGGGAAGGGGAGAAGACGGGGGAAGGGGAGAGGAAGGGGGAAGGGGAGAGGAAGGGGGATGGGGAGAGGAAGGGGGATGGGGAGAGGAAGGGGGATGGGGAGAGGAAGGGGGATGGGGAGAGGAAGGGGGATGGGGAGAGGAAGGGGGATGGGGAGAGGAAGGGGGATGGGGAGAGGAAGGGGGATGGGGAGAGGAAGGGGGATGGGGAGAGGAAGGGGGATGGGGAGAGGAAGGGGGATGGGGAGAGGAAGGGGGATGGGGAGAGGAAGGGGGATGGGGAGAGGAAGGGGGATGGGGAGAGGAAGGGGGATGGGGAGAGGAAGGGGGATGGGGAGAGGAAGGGGGATGGGGAGAGGAAGGGGGATGGGGAGAGGAAGGGGGATGGAGGAAGGGGATGGGAGAGGAAGGGGAGAGGAAGGGGAGAGGAAGGGGAGAGGAAGGGGAGAGGAAGGGGAGAGGAAGGGGAGAGGAAGGGGAGAGGAAGGGGAGAGGAAGGGGAGAGGAAGGGGAGAGGAAGGGGAGAGGAAGGGGAGAGGAAGGGGAGAGGAAGGGGAGAGGAAGGGGAGAGGAAGGGGAGAGGAAGGGGAGAGGAAGGGGAGAGGAAGGGGAGAGGAAGGGGAGAGGAAGGGGAGAGGAAGGGGAGAGGAAGGGGAGAGGAAGGGGAGAGGAAGGGGAGAGGAAGGGGAGAGGGGAGAGGACGGGGGAAGGGGAGAGGACGGGGGAAGGGGAGAGGACGGGGGAAGGGGAGAGGACGGGGGAAGGGGAGAGGACGGGGGAAGGGGAGAGGACGGGGGAAGGGGAGAGGACGGGGGAAGGGGAGAGGACGGGGGAAGGGGAGAGGACGGAGGAAGGGGAGAGGAAGGGGGAGGGGAGAGGAAGGGGGAGGGGAGAGGAAGGGGGAGGGGAGAGGAAGGGGGAGGGGAGTGGAAGGGGGAGGGGAGTGGAAGGGGGAGGGGAGTGGAAGGGGGTGGGGAGTGGAAGGGGGTGGGGAGTGGAAGGGGGAGGGGAGTGGAAGGGGGAGGGGAGTGGAAGGGGGAGGGGAGTGGAAGGGGGTGGGGAGAGGAAGGGGGAGGGGAGAGGAAGGGGGAGGGGAGAGGAAGGGGGAGGGGAGAGGAAGGGGGAGGGGGAGGGGAGAGGAAGGGGGAGGGGAGAGGAAGGGGGAGGGGAGAGGGAGGGGGAGGGGAGAGGGAGGGGGAGGGGGAGGGGGAGAGGGAGGGGGAGGGGGAGAGGGAGGGGGAGGGGGAGAGGGAGGGGGAGAGGGAGGGGGAGGGGAGGGGGAGAGGGAGGGGGAGGGGAGGGGGAGGGGGAGGGGAGGGGGAGGGGGAGGGGAGGGGGGGGAGGGGAGAGGAAGGGGGGGAGGGGAGAAGAAGGGGGGGAGGGGAGAAGAAGGGGGGGAGGGGAGAAGAAGGGGGGAGGGGAGAAGACGGGGGAAGGGGAGAAGACGGGGGAAGGGGAGAAGACGGGGGGAAGGGGAGAAGACGGGGGGGAAGGGGAGAAGACGGGGGGAAGGGGAGAAGACGGTGGGAAGGGGGAAGGGGAGAAGACGGGGGGAAGGGGGGAAGGGGAGAAGACGGGGGGAAGGGGAGAAGACGGGGAAGGGGGGGAAGGGGAGAAGACGGGGGAAGGGGAGAAGACGGGGGAAGGGGAGAAGACGGGGGAAGGGGAGAAGACGGGGGAAGGGGGGGAAGGGGAGAAGACGGGGAAGGGGAGAAGACGGGGAAGGGGAGAAGACGGGGGAAGGGGGGAAGGGGAGAAGACGGGGGAGGGGGAGGGGAGAAGACGGGGGGGAGGGGGAGGGGGAGGGGAGAAGACGGGGGGAGGGGAGAAGACGGGGGGGAGGGGAGAAGACGGGGGGGAGGGAGGGGAGAAGACAGGGGGAAGGGGAGAAGACGGGGGAAGGGGAGAAGGCGGGGGGAAGGGGAGAAGGCGGGGGGAAGGGGAGAAGGCGGGGGGAAGGGGAGAAGGCGGGGGGAAGGGGAGAAGGCGGGGGGAAGGGGAGAAGACGGGGGGAAGGGGAGAAGACGGGGGGAAGGGGAGAAGACGGGGGGAAGGGGAGAAGACGGGGGGAAGGGGGGAAGGGGGGAAGGGGAGAAGACGGGGGGAAGGGGAGAAGACGAGAAGACGGGGAGAAGGGGAGAAGACGGGGAGAAGGGGAGAAGACGGGGAGAAGGGGAGAAGACGGGGGGAAGGGGAGAAGACGGGGGGAAGGGGAGAAGACGGGGGGAAGGGGAGAAGACGGGGGGAAGGGGAGAAGGGGAGAAGACGGGGAAGGGGAGAAGACGGGGGAAGGGGAGAAGGGGGGGAAGGGGAGAAGGGGGGGAAGGGGAGAAAGGGGGGAAGGGGAGCAGACGGGGGGAAGGGGAGCAGACGGGGGAAGGGGATAAGGGGGGAAGGGGAGAAGACGGGGGAAGGGGGGAAGGGGAGAAGACGGGGGAAGGGGGGAAGGGGAGAAGGGGGGGAAGGGGAGAAAGGGGGGAAGGGGAGCAGACGGGGGAAGGGGGAAGGGGAGAAGGGGGAAGGGGGGAAGACGGGGAAGGGGGGAAGACGGGGGAAGGGGGGAAGTCGGGGGAAGGGGAGAAGACGGGGGAAGGGGAGAAGACGGGGGAGGGGGAGGGGAGAAGACGGGGGAGGGGGAGGGGAGAAGACGGGGGAGGGGGAGGGGAGAAGACGGGGGAGGGGGAGGGGAGAAGACGGGGGAGGGGGAGGGGAGAAGACGGGGGGAGGGGGAGGGGAGAAGACGGGGGGAGGGGGAGGGGAGAAGACGGGGGGAGGGGGAGGGGAGAAGACGGGGGGAGGGGGAGGGGGAGGGGAGAAGACGGGGGGGGGAGGGGAGAAGACGGGGGGGGGGGGGGGGAGAGGGGAGAAGACGGGGGGGGGGAGGGGAGAAGACGGGGGGGGGAGGGGAGAAGACGGGGGGGGGGGGGGAGGGGAGAAGACGGGGGGGAGGGGAGAAGACGGGGGGGGGGGAGGGGAGAAGACGGGGGGGGAGGGGAGAAGACGGGGGGGGGGGGGAGGGGAGAAGACGGGGGGGGAGGGGAGAAGACGGGGGGGGAGGGGAGAAGACGGGGGGGGGGGAGGGGAGAAGACGGGGGGGGGGGAGGGGAGAAGACGGGGGGGGGGGAGAAGACGGGGGAACAAAGGAGAAGACGGGGGAGGGGGGAGAAGACGGGGGAACAAAGGAGAAGACGCGGAGAAAACGGGGGGGGAAACAAAGGGGAACGGGGGGGAGGGGAGAGGGGAACGGGGGGGGGACGGGGGGGGGGAGGGAGGGAGAGGGGGACGTGGGGGGGAGGAGAGGGGAACGGGGGGAGGAGAGGGAGAGGGAGAGGGGGACGGGGGGGGGAGAGGGAGAGGGGGACGGGGGAGGGAGAGGGGGACGGGGGGGGGAGAGGGAGAGGGGAGGGAGAGGGGGGGGAGGGGGACGGGGCGGGGGAGGGAGAGGGGAACGGGACGGGGGGGGAGGGAGAGGGGAACGGGACGAGGAAGGGGGGAGGAGGGGGGACTGGCGGAATGTTGCAGTGGCTGCAAAATGATGATAAAGTTTGGGTGCAATGACGCACAGAAACAAAGATCCTGTTTGTAATCACTCGTCTCCTCCCGGAAGAATGGCCCTTTGGAGTTGAACCAAAGGTGACCAGCACTCAGAAGTGAGTCCGTGCTTTCAGCAGAAAATCATGGAAAAAGAACTTCAGTGCAGCGGCCCAAAGATCCCAGAAAATCCAGAGTGTTGATTTAAGGACTTTTGAGCTGTGCTGATGTTGATCTAAGACTGTTCAAACATTTTGCAACTTATATTAAATGACACTGCGGTCTCCCTTGCGAAATCCACCTCCAAACACTTCGCTTTAATAACAGTTTTCCCCAGTAAAGCAGCAGTTTCCCCTTTTTATTGTCAGTGCTGCAAGTTTACTGAAGGGCCGAAGCTCCACAGTCATAAAGTCAATGCAAATCCAGAACTATCGACAACTGCATGAACCTTTAACACAGGAATTTTAACTGGGTTTCGAAGTTTCACTCACCTCGAGCCATAGCGTTAACTTCTCCAAACTGCAGTCACACTAAAAAGCTGATACAAAATAAAACTCTCCAGGAAGTTATCCTCGATTATTTTACACCTTCTAAAACACAACTTGGAGAATGCTAGAACTTTGCACTCCTGTAGAAAAAAGCTAGGAGTTTGAAAAGAAATAATAAAACGCCAGGTGCCTCGTTAAACAATTCCTGCAACCCGTAGGAAGTCGGAAAGAGAGGAACGTAATCAGAATTTGCGAAGTTCGCGTCTCTCAAACGCTCCTCCTGACGCAACAAAGAATAAATCGAGAAAAACATCGTAAAAAAACACAGTTCCCGCCCCCAAACAATCCACCACCTCAAAAAATATAATTCAACCTGACATCATAAGCAGAAACGCGAATTAAAACACAAAGTGGGTAGCGCTCTCGCCCCCTGACAGGTTTACAGTCCCACCCCCGGACTTGAGCAGAAAAAGCAAGGCTGACATTCCATTGCAATACGGAGGGAATGCTGTACTGTCAGAGGTGCCGTCTTTCGGATGCCTGCCCTCTCAAAGGGACATAAAAGATCCCATGGCACTATTTCAAAGAACCTCCAGGGAAGTTCTCCCTTGGTGTGCTGGCCAATATTTATCCCTCAATGCACATCACAAAGACAGATTACCTGACCAATATCTCTGCACTTCTGGGAGCTTGCAATGCAGGAATTGGCTGCCACACTCCCTACATTACAACAGTCAATACACTTCAAAAGTATTTCATCAGCTGCAAAGCATATTGGTATGTCCTGTGATTGTCAAAAGGCAGAATACAAATACAAGTTTTTTTTTAATGGTATTGTTAAATTGGTAGGATCCCTCATGCACATGCAGAAGGGAGTGTGCTACACGAGAACCCACACACACAGACTTTACCCTGGGGTGGCATTTGCCTTCCAAGTGCAAAAGTTGAAATACTAGACAATAATACCAAACATACTGACTTAATCTGGTGTCATATCCACACACGTACAATGGTGAAAAGGCATGTTTGCAATAGGTGATGTAAAAATAGTTCACAAAAGGATAAAGGGTCAGCTATTACCATTGCATTGGTCTCTTTTCACTGGATACACTCAGGGCCTCTGACTGCCTCGTGACTGCGTACAATTGTACGGTCCCAATGCCACTCCTGGCCATGGCAAGAGATGAAAGCCTAGATTTTTCAATTGGCATTATTTTAATGCTCCACCATAACCAGATTGGTTACTGGCACTGTTAAAATACGGTCAATCAAAAAATCTAATCTAAAGAGTTTTCCCGCTGTTCAAGTCAACATTCCTTCAGCCACAGTGAGAGTCCAGACGGCTGTGCTGCCTGCCCGGTGCCAGGGTTGGGGACATCTGCTCAGGGCTGGAGAGGAACTTACAGTGGGAGGGGGAGGATCCAGTCGCCGTGGTCCATGTAGGTACCAATGACACAGGCAGGACAAGGAAAGAGGTTCTGCATAGTCAGTATGTGGAATTAGGCGTTAAATTAAGAAGCAGGACTTCAAAGGTAATAATCTCTGGATTAATACCTGAGCCACGTTCAAATTGGTGTAGGGCAAATAAGATTAGAGAAATTAATGCATGGCTCAAAGACTGGTGTAATAGAAGTGGGTTCCGGTTAACTTATTAATTTGAAATAAAGCTAAATCCATCACTAAATATGTTTTAGATCTCAGGTGACTTAATTCTTGAAATAAACTACCACTAACAATAAATAAATAATTATAATGTCAGTGGAAGTGTGTTGGGACTGCAGTATGTGGGAGTTTGTGGGTGGTGGGACTGTCCTGGATGGCCACATCTGCAGGAAATGTCGCTACCTTGAGTCAGTACACCTCAGAGTCATTGAACTTGAGTGCAAGTTAGATATACTCTGACTCACAAAGGAGGGGGATGAATTTCACTACAGTTTTCTCCAAAGTACAAGAGAAGAGAGAGAGTACAGAGGAAAACATACTGCAGAAAGGGGGAGAGTTTGATTTTTCATCAGCAGGTTAGGCGTAACCAAGTGTTAGCACAGAAGGTGGTGTCTCAGAGACACTGGCCCTATTCAACAGGTACAATGTAATTCCTAACTGTATGGTTAGTATGTAGGCTGCAGGGAGGGTGGCCAGAATGCCAAGCATTGCACAATGGAGCAGAAATCAGCACAATGAGGAAGAAGCAATACAGAAATGTTGTAGTCGTAGGGGATTTGATAATTAGGGAGTTGGATAACGTCCTCTGCAATTATGACCAGAAGTTATTATTAACTAGGTTATAGCAGGACATTTAGAAAATCATAATGCAATCAGACAGAGTCAAAATGGTATTATGAAAGGGAAATCGTGTTTGACTAATTTATTAGAGTTCTTTGAAGAAATAGCCAGCAATGTGAATAAAGGGGAACCTGTTGTTGTGGTGTACTTGGATTTCCAAAAGGCATTTGATAAGGTGCCACATCAAGGGTTACTACATAAAATAAGTACAGAAGTAACAGTACAGAAGACTTGTGCTCCAGAACTTACTACACCCTAGTCAAGCTGTTCCAGTACAGCTACAACACTGGCATCTAGAGAGTGACTTAATATCTGGGATGGTAACTGTAGGAGTTGTCCACTGTTTGCCAGTAGTGGGAATTGATTTACTCCTAGGAAATGATTTGGCTGGATCAAAAGTATCAGCTTCTCCTATAATTACAGAGGAACCAAGTGAAGTTAGGGAAACAGAACAATTACAGGAACAAGTTCCAAGAATATTTCCTGCGTGTGTAGTCACCCGAGCAATGGCTAAACAGGTTCCATTGTCTGAGGTAAAAGTGGCACCACAAACAGATAGCTGAGTATCTGAAACCTTATTTGGGGATTTAGATAATCCAAATGAGATGTTTAACGGATCTTCTATAATAGCAGCAGAGCAAGCTGATCCAGAGTTATAAGGAATAGCACAGAAAGCTGTGACAGAAGCTGAGGCAAAAGGAGTTCCAGAAGGCTATTATATGGAAAACGAGGTTTTGAGGAGGAAATGGAGATCGCCTCATAGACCTGTGGATGAAGAATGGACAGTTGTTAAACAGGTAGTGGTCCCACCTAAATATTGCCATGAATTATTAAGGTTAGCACATGACATTTCTTTTGCAGGACATAGGGGAATTCGGAAGACCAAATCATGTATAAGCCAATATTATTACTGGCCAGGCCTTACAATGGATGTAAAGCAGTGTTGTAGGGCTCAGGAATACCTTAAAGCATCCCAAGCCAATATGAGAAAATGAACAGACAAGAATGCAAAAATTTTCAACCAGGGATGAAGTACTGGTGTTGTTACCGTTACAGGGGGAACCATTAAGTGGCCAATTCAGAGTGATCAAAAGAGTGGGTAAGGTAGATTCCTTGACTGTCACCCCTAATCGCATGAAGAAGAACTGATTGTGTCACATCAATATGTTAAAGCAATATTATTGCAGGGAGGAGGATAAGCCAGTTCAGGTATTTGAGGTAATCGGCACTGTTGAGAAGGGAAAGGATAGTAAGGATGAGGCAGAAGGAGGCCTAGACAATTCTCAGATTGAACCTCCAACTATCAGATTAGTCTGCAGGGATAAGCCAGGATGTACAACCTTAGCCGCATATGATGTGGATATAGGGGGAACTGTTCCTTTAAAACAACATCCTTACCGCTTAAGTCCGGACAAACAGGCCCAAGGAAAAGCAGAAATCCAATACACGCTGGAAAACAACTTAATCAAACCTAGTCAAAGCAGCTGGAGTTCACCAATAGTTCTAGCACCTAAACCTGATGGGTCAACCCCATTTTGTATTGACTACAGAAAAGTCATTGCAGTAACAAAGGCAGACTCCTACCCAATTCTGCATTTAGAAGACTGTATAAACAGAGTGGGCAGTGCTTGGTTTCTTACCAAGATCAACTTGTTAAAAAGTTACTGGCAAGTTGCTTTGACTCCTCGAGCCAAACACCTGACGGTCTTTATCAGTGCCAGGTGATGCCATTCGGGCTAAAAAATTCCCCAGCCACTTTTCAGAGATTAATGAATCAGGTGGTAGCCAGTGTTCCCAACTGTGTAGTATATCTCAATGATGTACCAATATACAGTAAGACTTGCCAAGAACACTTAAACCAGCTAATCATTTTGTTTAAAAGTTACAAGCAGTGGACTTAGTGATAAATCTGGCAAAAAGCGAATTTGGAAAAGCAAGAGTAACTTACCGCGGACACGTAGTGGGGCAAGGACAAGTATTGCCAAAAACGGCAAAGGTACAAGCCTTCGTAGAGTTCCCTATCCCTAAATCTAAATGGGAAATAATGAGTTTTTTGGGGATTTGCGGTTTTTAACAGTAAATTTGTATGGAATTTTAATACTGTGGCTGCTCCATTAACTGATTTGCTACAAAAAAAGAAAAACAAAGTAGTATGGTCAGATAAATGCCAGGCAGCTTTTGAAAAGCTAAAGACAATCTTACCTAATGAACCAGTGTTGGCTGCTCCAAATTTTACTAAACCTTTAAAATAGCAATCGATGCTAGTGACCTGGGGGTTGGTGCAGTCCTATTGCAGGATGACGAATCGGGCATAGAAAAGCCAGTAGGGTACTTTTCAAGAAAACTAAATTGCCATCAAAAAAAGTATTCCACTGTGGAAAAAGAAATATTAGGACTTTTGCTGGCTCTCAAACATTTCGAAGTATAAGTCCGCCAAGACTATAAAGAAACACAAATATACGCTGACCATAACCCATTAACGTTTGTGGAAAAATTTAAAAACCGAAATGCTAGAATATTTAGTTGGAGGTTGTTGTTACAGCCTTATCATTTGAAAATTGTACATATTTCATGGAAAAACAATGTTATCGCTGACGCTTTGTCATGAATTTAATCATGTTAAGTTACATGGATGGAGATGGTACAAAGAATATTCTGTAAATTATCAGTGGAGTGAATGGGTGCATGATGTGAAAAACGTTAGTGTGTTTTTTTCCCAGTTTCTATTTTTTTGCATTGTAATGAAACACATTGAGGTGTCGTGGAACTGTATTTATTTTCTCCTCGGTTTAAAACAGTGTGTCTTTAAGACACTGTTTAAAAACAGTTTGCCTTTAAAAACTAAGCTGCACCTGTTACCTAGGCAACAGCAGGAGAGTGAGGAGGTCACATGGTGTAATGTTTCAATTTAACTGTGTAAAAACCATCTAAAACCAGTTTTTGAGAGACACCAGCGAAACGTGCTTACTGGAGGAAAGAGCTGTTTAGTTCTCTAAGGAGAAATTCTACAATGAGCAACAGGCTATCACTGTCTGTTTATTTGGCCAACAAATACACGGGCTGAAACAATAGCTTAAACAAAACACTATCTGTGGTCAGTTGAGAGGTGACCAGTGGAAACCAGCCACGCCATTTCTCACCTGTCCATAACAGTAGCGTGGTGACAACAGCTGCTCTGTATAGTAAGACTTTTGTTGTGGAGGTCTTAGTTGTCAAGCACTCGCTGCCATAGTTTGTAGAAGGCTGAACTGGCGTAGCTAATCCGGCGTTGGATCTCCTCATCAATGGTGGACTTTTGAGAGAGGTAACTGCCAAGGTTTGAGAAGTGCTCAACATATTTCAGAGTCTCTCCTTAAACATATATGTGACGTGGAACATTTGGCTAACCAGGTGTGAGTTTATATATGAGTTTTTTAGTTTAGTTTAGTTTAGAGATACAGCACTGAAACAGGCCCTTCGGCCCACCGAGTCTGTGCCGACCATCAACCACCCATTTATACTAATCCTACACTAATCCCATATTCCTGCCACATCCCCACCTGTCCCTATATTTCCCTACCACATACCTATACTAGGGGCAATTGCTAATGGCCAATTTACCTATCAACCTGCAAGTCTTTGGCATGTAGGAGGAAACCGGAGCACCCGGAGGAAACCCACGCAAACACAGGGAGAACTTGCAAACTCCACACAGGCAGTACCCAGAATTGAACCCAGGTCACTGGAGCTGTGAGGCTGCGGTGCTAACCACTGCGCCACTGTGCCGCCCCTTTTGTTTTGACAACATTCAAGGACAGGCTAAGTTTCTTGTATGCAAGATTGAAGAGATCGAGAGTATCTTGCAATTGTGGTGCAGAATGGACAATGACACTGCAGTCATCCGCAAACTGTAGCTCGTGTATTTTTGTGATGCTCAGTTTGGTTTTGGCATGGAGGTGACTGAGATAAAGAGCTTTCCATCCAGACAGTATTTAATACTGACACCAGAGGGCAGTTGATTTTTAATGAGGTGAATAGTAGGAGGAGGGTGATCTATCACACAGCCTGGCTTGACTCCAGTCCGGAATTTGAAAGCATCTGTTTCAGATCTCCCACTCAAGACAGTTGCAGTCATGTGATCATGCAGCAATTTCATGATTGTAAAGAAGTTTCTTGGACATCCAAATCATTGGAACACAAACTACAGAGCCTCGTGAATTACTGAGTCAAATGCTTTGGTCAGGTCAATGAATACAATGGAGAGTTCTGGATGTTGTTCTCGTGTCGGATGTTCCTCTGGAAGGCCTAAAGGCACACTGTGGGGGGAATTTTATGCTCTCACCCATGGCAACTCTGGAGACAGGGAAAAGCATATAATTGGGTGGGATGGTGGCGGCGGGGGGGTGGAGGGATCCCACCACCTTCTTGCCTCCACCCAAATTAAGTCCGGGACGGGAAAGCCTGTTTCCTGCCTCCACCGGTATCAGCCCAGTGGTGAGCGGGCCTGTCGTCACACGGGGAGCATGCCAAGCAAACCTGTGTGGGTTGCCTGCTGGCTCAGGGGGGTGGGGATCCTTCATTAAAAGGCACTGAATGCCTGATGAGGGACCCAGTATTGGGAAGGGTGTTGCCCACTGATAGCCACCCCCCTGCCCTTGCTGCTGACCCCCTACATTCCTCCCGAACACCACCCAGCATAAACCCTCCCACCCTGACTCACCTGTGGCCTGGGTCCAGAGCCTCCAGTGAATCCAGTACCAGCAGCAGCCGCGGCGGCACTTCTCAGTTAAAGAGCTGCCGGCCTCTGATTGGCTGGCAGTCCTCAACGGGCTGGACTTCCGTCACCAGGGTCCTTAATCCTGGGGAAGACCCGCCGCTATCCTCTCAAGTGCCTAATTGGCACATAATGCTACGAGCCTTCCCCAGAGGTGGCAACGCAAGGCTCTTGCTAGTGCTTTAGCCGGTGGCCGAGACCCCCATCACCTGGATAAAATCCCGGCCTATGTCTCTGGGGGGATTTCTTCAGCCACAGGAAGTAGGTAATTCAGGAGAATATGTGTCAAGATTTTCCCTGCTATGGACAAGAGGGAAGTACCTCAATAGTTTCTACATCATGATTCATCTGCCTTCTTGAAGATAGTGTCATGCAAGCCCCCACCTGCCAAGAATGAGGCACACATTATTTCACCACATGCACATTAAAACTTAAAATTGTTGCTGGGAAGAAAAAAGGGCCTACCACAAGGAATTGCCAAGCCCCTGACTGGAAAGACATTTGCATAGTAACAGACAGTGCTTGGAAAGGACAAAGGGACCACTCCCTGCTCCAATTTAATCCACAATGGACTTTTGATTACCAGATGTTGAAGGTGGAGAGGCTAGCATTCCAGGTTAACTGCTAAAATGACTGAATACACAAACAGACGTGGTCAGGCCAGTTTAGTCACATGACTAACTGGCTGTTTTCTTTTTGTAAATTTGAACTTGCCACAGAGAATTTAAACTGAAGAGAAAGCTGTTTGTTCCTGGACTGAAAAGACGTCTCTCCTGTCTGCTCTTATCTCGCTCTCACCAGCTTTGGAAACCATTGAAGGCATATGAACCCCAAGAGAGAAAAGTCTCCTACAGTGAACAAGGTTTAAGAAGAATACTGGGCCCCAACAAAAAGCAAAAATTACCTACAAAAGGACTACAATGAGCTCAAAACACAGTAGCAAGAAACTCTTGTGATATTGCCTCAAACCTCTCCATTTTATTTTTCTTCTGCTCTTTGCTGTCTCTATTTGCATGTGCGTATCGCATATGCATGCTAGCAAGGGGCACGGCGTGTATCCGTAGGCGTTAACTGAATTAGAGTTTAACTTTTAATAAATTTCACTTTTCTTCTTTAAACCTAAGGAAGCCTGTTTGTGCTCATTTCTTTGCCTTATAATTGGAAAGCGGTGAGCAAGGATTCACCACGGGGGAGCTCAAAACAGTGTGTTTAAAAATTAAACCTTGTTACAATAAGACCAGATGAAGACTAAAAGGGACCCCCTAGACACCTTTCTCACCTGGTCATAACAATAGGTACAATTCTCACATTCCTGAAGTTGGGTGAGAATTTTATTTCCTCCCAAATCTTTAGGATGTGTGCATGAAATCTAGATGTGAGCAGAAGTCCACTAGCTTTGAAGACCTCAGCTGGAATACCATAGTTGTTTTTTTATCTGTTTGTTTGTTGCAGCTCTCCCATCTTTGGTGGTTCACCCATGGATTCTACCACAGGGCACTGGAGGATATCAGCTGCCACTGTGGATTCACGGTTGAGGAGTTGTTCAAAATGTTCTTTCTAGCATTTACGAATGGCATTGCCATCTTTAAGAAGAGAAATGCCACCTTACGAACGATGGGGATTTTGTCCACTAGAGCTCAGTATATAGATGGCCCTGGTGGCTTCAAAAAAGCTTTGCATGTCATGATAATCAGCATACTGTTGGATCTCTTGGGCTTTTTCTCCCCACCATATGTCCTTTATCTTCCGGATTTGTCTTTGGGGGTCAGCCTTGAGCTTTTGGTATGCTGCCTTCTTGTGTTGCAAACTTGGGTTGTTCAGCCAGGAAATGAAGGCTGCTCATTTTTGTTCCAGGAGGTCACATATTTGAGCATCATTTTTGTCGAACCATTCTTGGTGATGGCAATGCCCAAACCCAATGGTCTGGGCACAAGAGTCTAGCATAGCTGACTTTATTTGATCTCGCTGCACTTGGAATTGCTCTCTTCGGTCAAGCTCTTTAGGGCTGAGACATTGTTCCTCTTTCTCTTGGACTTTGTGATATCTTGGTGCTTGGTGAATGTTTATCACCAATCGAACAAGTCGGTCATCTGTCCAGCAGGCATCACACCCCCACACGGATCGAGTGATATAGACATCACTTAGATCTTTGACCTGAACAATAACATAATCCAGGAGGTGCCAATGCTTTGATCTAGGATGCCTCCATGTGGTTTTATATTTGTTTGTACTATCAGCTAATGGAAACAGCTTTTCTTTGTCTACCTTATCTAAACCTGTCATAATCTCGTACACTATCAAATCTTCCCTCAATATCCTTTGCTCCAAGGAGAACTCCAGCTTCTCCAACATAGACTTGTAGCTAAAATCCCTCATCTCTGCAACCATTCTGCTAAATCCCCTCTCAAGGACCCTCATATCGTTCTTCAAGTGTGCTGACCAGAATTGGGTGCAATACTCTAGTTGTGGCTTAACCATAGCTTTATAAAAGTTGAGCATAGCTTCCCTACTTTTGTATTCAATACCTCTATTTATGAAGCCCAAGATCCCAAATGCTTTGCTAACTACTCTCTCAATATGTCCTGCCACCTTCAAAGATTTATGCACATGAACCCCCAGGTCCCTCTGTCCCTGCACACTCTTCAGAACTGCGCATTTAAGTCTATATTGCCTTTCCCTATTCCTTCAGCCAAAATGCATCACCTCATTTGTCTACCCATTCTGCTAGCTTATCCATGTCCTGTTGCCTGCCTTTCCAAGCTGCCAGCCCAATCAGAGGACTGGCAGCTCTGTAGCACCACAGATAGAGGTGCCCACTGCTGAAGCTGCAAGGGGAAGGAGAGGGCACCTCCATAGGAACCTCTTGGCCATCATATTCATATTGCATATTTTGAACGTACTAAAACTCACCTGCCGAAAACTGGATAAATTCAGGGCTTCAAATTTTGGGACCTTTTGCTCTTCAGTACCATCTTGTGTTGATTTAGTACAAGTTAAGAGAAGCAGAGCAGTAGAAATACCATTCTGTATATAAAACATGTATTCAGAAATTCTGTACATCTGCCAGCAAAGAATACAGAGCACAAGCAACTTTTATCTGGCAGGAGTTTGCATTGCCATTAATATTTGTACCCAGCTAGAAAGGCTCAAATCATCTGGCTTTGGCAGAACCCAATGCAGTGGGGCAACTCATTTGAAAATCGTGATAAAAGATAGTGAACACTGAAGTACATACCTAATGTCAAGTTCATAACAGGATATGAGTAGATGCCAAGGAAAGACGTTTTAAAATTTTGAACATCAGTTATTGAAAACTCTTTGTTTAATCTTCCTTCATTCCCTCTCTATTTCAAGCCAAGAGTGTAGGGAATCAACAATGCTAGAATCATAGAATGATTACAGCACAGAAGGAGAGGCCATTCGGCCTGTCTTGTGTGTGCCAGCTCTCTGCAAGAGCAACTCAGCTAGTCCCACTCCCCGCCCTTTCCCCACAGCCCTGCAAATATTTTCTCTTCAGATGCTTATCTGATTTTCTTTTGAAAGCCACAATTGAATCTGCTTCCACCACACTGTCAGTGCATTCCAGTTTCTAACCACTCTATGCATAAAAAAGTTTTTTCCTCACATCGCCATTGGTTCTTTTGCCAATCAGCTTAAAATCTACGTCCTCTGGAAACGGCAATAGTTTCTCTCTATCTACTCTGTCTAGACCCCTCATGATTTTGAACACCTCTATCAAATCTCCTCTTAAACTTTTCTAAGAAAACAACCCCAGCTTCTCCAAACTATCCACGGCATATAAGAACTTGTTGACACGAGTCCTAAACTTGCCTTTTACTAGTTTGACCTTATGTCCCCTATCTTTGACGCATGATCTGCCCAGAACACTGTACAAATGATCTATTATGAAGCAGCATGCAACATCACAGAAGCTGTTCACCCATGAGTTGTGGAGCCTGATTAGTTATTACAATGCTAAAGGTACAGGAGGAGGCTTTAAATTATTCAGCAACTGTTCAAAAAAATACATTGTGTTTTCAAAACAAAAAGACACCATGCTAACATGGAAGTGGAAAGGACTATAAAACACTAGTTGCTTGTTCAAAATTATAAGGGTCTTTTAATCACATTATGGCACATGACTCAAGATCAGGCTACAGGTTGTGTTGTCATCTTTCTTGCTGTATTTAATAGGGTTTTTGTGAGTGCAGTGGTATTGGACAAGGCATTTTGCAGGCTGTTGGCAGCAGAAGGTATACAGGTATGAGTTAGAAATAGCACAGAGTGAAAATGTGTCAATGTAAGAACAAAAACAGAAAATGTTGCAAGTGCACAGCAGGTTGATCAGTATCTGAAAGGGAAAGGTAGAAAACACTTAATTGGAACTGAAAAAATGCAGCTACAGCTTCCACATCATATAGATCATGACACCAATAACTTAACAAATGTATATCTTTTAGAATGATCAATGTATCCATTACTGACAGCAGAAGTCAAACTTTGTTGTCAAATACTAACTTCTCTATTATACAGCAAACATACAGTTTATAGCACACACATGCACAGTTTAACACAATCAGCCACAATTGAAAAGAGTCACATCTGGGGTAGGGGGGAAGCCTTATAGGTTTATTGTTGCCTGCTTGAGTTGTGTACCTATCAACCTCTGCATCACCAACTCATTCTCTCACACTAAACCCTGCCACCAGGTTTCTTGGAGGCACCCAAGATCACGCCGTTGGCACCAGCTGGACCTCATCGTCACAAGGCCAGCCTCTCTAGGCAGCGTTCAAATCACACGCAGCTTCCACAGTGCGGACTGCGACACAGACCACTCCCTGGTGTGCAGCAAGGTTAGACTCAAACCAAAGAAGCTGCATCACTCCAAGCAGAAGGGCTACCCGCACATCAACGCCAGCAGAATTTCTCATCCACAGCTGTTACGTAAGTTTCTAAATTCACTCGAAAAAGCCCTTCAAAACACTCCCACAGGGGATGCAGAGACCAAGTGGGCCCACATCAGAGATGCCATATATGACTCAGCAATAACCACCTATGGCAAACGTGTGAAGCGGAATGCAGACTGGTTTCAATCTCACGTTGAAGAGCTGGAACCTGTCATAGCCGCTAAACGCATTGCACTGCTGAACTCCAAGAAAGCCCCCAGCGAGTTAACATCCGTAGCACTTAAAGCAGTCAGAAGCACTGCACAAAGAACAGCCAGGCGCTGCGCAAATGACTACTGGAAACACCTATGCAGTCATATTCAGCTGGCCTCTGACACCGGAAATATCAGAGGAATGTCTGATGGCATTAAGAGGGCTTTTGGGCCAACCATCATGAAGATTGCCCCCCTCAAATCTAAATCAGGGGACACAATCACTGACCAACGCAAGCAAATGGACCGCTGGGTGGAACACTACCTAGAACTGTACTCCAGGGAAAATGTTGTCACTGAGACCGCCCTCAATGCAGTCCAGTCTCTGCCAGTCATGGATGAGCTGGACGTACAGCCAACAAAATCGGAACTCAGTGATGCCATTGATTCTCTAGCCAGCGGAAAAGCCCCTAGGAAGGACGGCATTACCCCTGAAATCATCAAGAGTGCCAAGCCTGCTATACTTTCAGCACTGTACGAACTGCTTTGCCTGTGCTGGGACGAGGGAGCAGTACCACAGGACATGCGCGATGCTAATATCATCACCCTCTATAAGAACAAGGGTGACCGCGGTGACTGCAACAACTACAGTGGAATCTCCCTGCTCTGCATAGTAGGGAAAGTCTTCGCTCGAGTCACTTTAAACAGGCTCCAGAAGCTGGCTGAGCGAGTCTACCCTGAGGCACAGCGTGGCTCTCGAGCAGAGAGATCCACCATTGACATGCTGTTCTCCCTTCGCCAGCTATAGGGGAAATGCCGTGAACAACAGTTGCCCCTCTACGTTGCTTTCATTGATCTCACCAAAGCCTTTGACCTTGTCAGCAGAATTGGTCTTTTCAGACTACTAGAAAAGATTGGATGTCCACCAAAGCTACTAAGTATCATCACCTCATTCCATCAGGGAACTCCTCTTTGCTGATAATGCTGCATTAACATCTCACACTGAAGAGTGTCTGCAGAGACTCATTGACAGGTTTGCGGCTGCCTGCACTGAATTTGGCCTAACCATCAGCTTCAAGAAAACGAACATCATGGGACAGGACGTCACCATTGCCCCATCCATAAATAGCGGCGACCACACTCTGGAAGTGGTTCAAGTGTTCACCTACCTAGGCTCAACTATCACCAGTAACCTGTCTCTCAATGCAGAAATCAACAAGCGCATGGGAAAGGCTTCCACTGCTATGTCCAGACTGGCCAAGAGAGTGTGGGAAAATGGCACACTGACACGGAACACAAAAGTCCGAGTGTATCAAGCCTGTGTCCTCAGTACCTTGCTCTACAGCAGGGAGGCCTGGACAATGTACGTCAGCCAAGAGCGACGTCTCAATTCATTCCATCTTCGCTGCCTCCGGAGGATCCTTGGCATCAGGTGGCAGGACCGTATCTCCAACACTAAAGTCCTCGAGGCGGCCAACATCCCCAGCATATACACCCTACTAAGCCAGCGGCGCCTGAGATGGCTTGGCCATGTGAGCCGCATGGAAGATGGCAGGATCCCCAAGGACACATTGTACAGCGAGCCCGTCACTGGTATCAGACCCACCAGCCGTCCTTGTCTCTACTTTAAAGACGTCTGCAAATGCGACATGAGGTCCTGTGACATTGATCACAAGTCGTGGGAGTCAGTTGCCAGTGATCGCCAGAGCTGGCGGGCAACCATAAAGGCGGGGCTAAAGTGTGGCGAGTCGAAGAGACTTAGCAGTTGGCAGGAAAAAAGTCAGAAGCGCAAGGAGAGAGCCAACTGCGTAACAGCCCTGTCAACCAATTTTATCTGCAGCACCTGTGGAAGAGTCTGCCACTCTAGAATTGGCCTTTATAGCCACTCCAGGCGCTGCCCCACAAACCACTGACCACCTCCAGGCGCTTACCCATTGTCTCTCGAGACAAGGAGGCCAAAGAAAAAAGAAAGGAAGAAGAATAACAGTGATATAAAAGCAAAATACTGTGGATGCTGGATATCTGAAATAAAAACAAGAAATGCTGGAACCACTCAGCAGGTCTGGCAGCATCTGTGAAAAGAGAAGCAGAGTTAACATTTTGGGTCAGTGACCCTTCTTTGGAACAGTGATTACACTTCAGAGTAACTCATTAAGTGAGAAGTGTCTTTTTAACATCCTGAGGACCAGATAAGATGATTAAACATTTCCAGGTGTATACCTATTTGGTCTAGAATGGATGTCTGGTTAAATGTAGTTTGTGCTTCTGATGTAAAGACAGGATCAGGTTACAAAGGGTTAATTCCCATACTTTCTGACTTGATAGCAAAAAGCCTAGAGATGCTAAACAATGGGTGCCCTCTCAAGAGGGAATGAGTTAATCATTAAAATTATTATCCATATCAGTGATACAATGGGCGGGGAGGGGAAATCATTAGCATATTTCAGAGATGTTGAAACCTGTACTGCAAGAGTGGCTTCCATTCATTGCACCCCATAAGGGGTTTAGATAAACAATTTAATGGCCATAATTCCTGCACCAAGGGGAAGGAAAGTTTTTTTCATTGAAGGGGATACCTTTGATTGGCAGCTTAGCAAGCAAATCCTCAGCACAGAGAGTTGAAGAAGAGGTCAGAGGCCAAACCCCTCTTCCTTTCTCTGGGAAAAGATGGTCTTGGATAGTTTGAGAACCTGGAATAGTCTGGGCGAGGCAAGTTGGTTGCATTTCCTCAGGTTAGTTCCAGCATTTCAGAGATTGCTGACTTGTAAAGTGAATTAGGCCCATATGAAAGGGTGAAGATGTGTAATTTTATTGATTATTACAAGGAGTGATAGAAAATTGATTGCATCATACTGAAAACTGTATTCTGTTCATTCATATATTTCACATAAAATAAACTAGTTCATTGGATTACAGTTAACCCTTCTGGAAAATGCTCATCAGTCCACAATTTCAAAGCTAGGAGAATCCAAGTTGCAGCAGATGCTAGATCACAATAGCCAGTACACACAATGAGGATCTTTTATGATCCCCAGGCCACTCTACTGTGTAACTGGATGTTGGAGAAAGATACTTGCCAGTTCATACTGGGTGACGGGTTTAGTTACAGAAATGACCAGTGATGGTGGATCCAATAGAATATCTAATGCAGACCCAAAATTTGTAACAGTGATTTATAAAAGCCCAGTCTTTTTTAAATTAATATCCAGGTCATTGCTTTACAGTGATAGCATCAAATTCTGTTATTACCATATGACCATAGAAATTAGGAGTAGAAGTAGGCCATTCAGCCTGTCGAGTCTGCTCCGCCATTTAATAAGATCATGGCTGATCTGTTTCTGCCTCGAATTCCACACTCCCATCTACCCTCAATAATCTTTGATTCCCTTGCCTAACAAGAATCTATCTACCTCCGCCTTCAAAATATTCAATGACCCCACCTCCACCACCTTTTGAGGCGGAGAGTTCCAAAGTCGCACAACCCTCAGAGAAAAAATTTCTCCTCGTCTCTGTCCTAAAAGGGTGACCCCTAATTTTCAAACAGTGCCCCCTAGTTCTGGACTCACCCACAAGAGGAAACATCTCCCCCGCATTCACCCTGTCAAGACTGTTCAGGATCTTATATATTTCAATCAAGTCTCCCCTCACTCTTCTAAACTCCAGTGAAAACAAGCCCAGTCTGTCCAACCTTTCCTCATAAGACAACCCGCTCATTCCAGGTATCAATCTAGTAAACCTCCTCTGAACCACCTCCAACGTATTCTCATCCTTCCTTAAATAAGGAGACCAAAACTCAACACAGTATTCGAGATATGGTCTCACCAATGCCCTGTATAACTGAAGCATAACATCCTTACTTTTATTTTCAATTCCTCTCATGATAAAGGATAGCATTCCATTAGCCTTCCTTATTACTTGCTGTACCTGCATACTAACCCTTTGTGACTCATGCACTAGAAAACCTACATCCCTCTTCACCATGGAATTCTGTAGTCATTCCCCATTGAGGACATACTCTGCATTTTTATTCTTCCTGCCAAAATGAACAACTTCACATTTTCCCACATTATACTCCATCTGCCAAATTTTGCCCACTCACTCAACCTATCTATATCGGTCTGCAACCTCCTTATGTCCTCTTCACAACATACTTTCCTACCTATCTTTGTGTCATCTGCAAATTTAGTTACCATGCCATCGCTCCCCTCATCTAAGTCATTGATATAAATTGTAAAAAGTTGAGGCCCCAGCACAGACCCCTGCGGGACTCCACTCATCACATCCTGCCAATCAGAAAAGGACCTATTTATGCATACTCACTGTTTTCTGCTAGCCAGCCAATCTTCTATCCGGGCTCCCCTTTATCCACAGCGCATGTTACTCCTTCAAAGAACTCCAATAAATTGGTTAAACATGATTTCCCTTTCACAAAACCATGCTGACTATTCCCGATTACCTTGAGTTTTTCTAAGTGCCCAACTATAGCCTCCTTAATGATCGATTCTGACACCTTCCCCACGACAGACGTCAAGCTAACTGGCTTATAGTTACCTGTTTTCTGCCTACCCCCTCCCACCCCTCCCCACCAGCCTTCTTGAATAGAATATTTGCTACTTTCCAGTCTGATGTAACCTTTCCAGAATTTAGCAAATTTTGAAAAATTAACACCAACGCATCTACTACCTCATTAGCCACCTCTTTTAAGACGCTAGGATGAAGCCCATCAGGACCCGGGGACTTGTCAGTCCACAGCTCCATTAGTTTGGTCAGTACCACTTCCCTGGTGATTGTAATTTCACCAAGTTCCTCTCTTCCTTCCACCTCCTGATTTACAGCTATTACTGGAATGTTTTTTATATCCTCAATGGCAAAGACAGAAGCAAATTATTTATTCATTTCATCTGCCATTTCCTTATTGTCTGCTATTAACTCCCCATTCTCACTCTCCAGAGGACCAACTCTCACTTTACTTACTCTTTTCTTTTTCAAATACCTATAGAAACTCTTACTATCCATTTTTACATTGCTAGCTAGCTTCCTCTCATACTCTAATTTTTTTCTCCTGATTAACCTTTTAGTCATTCTCTGCCGTTCTTGATAGTCTGACCAATCATCTGACCTGCCACTCATCTTTGCACAATCATATGCTTTTTCCTTAAGTTTGATGTTTTCCTTAATTTCTTAATTAACCACGGATGGTGGGTCCTCCCCTTAGAATTTTTCTTTATAGTAGGAATATACTTATTCTGAGGATTCTGAAATATCCCCTTAAATGTCTGCCACTGCTTCTCTATTGATCTATCTCCTAGCCTAGTAACCCAATTCACTTCAGCTAGCTCAGTTTTCATGCCCACATAGTTGCCCTTATTTTAAGTTTCAAATACTAGTCTTAGACCCATTCCTCTCTCTCTCAAACTGGATATAAATTCAATCATTACATGGTGTTGTAAGGTTTTAACACAGTTTTGGGGATAACACTCTAAGATTGCATTGTATTTCTCACAAAAACTGCCAATCTGTGGCCTTGACTCATTGTAAGGCAAGCCAAAGACAGATTAATATAGATGATTATCTAACTTTGGTTCGATGTTGTAACCATTTCAGGAACAAGGAAGTCATAAATCATACTGATATCATAAACATGAATACATAGTATATGATTACTTGGCTATACAACTAGGGATTGCCAATTTTTGGATGATTACACTTCTGTGAAGTGTCTTCGGACATTTTACTGCAATAAAGGAACTATATAAATGTGAGTAATTACTGTTGTTGGCATCGCCCTATTCCAGTGGCTAGCACCGCAGCCTCACAGCTCCAGCGACCCAGGTTAGATTCTGGGTACTGCCTGTGTGGAGTTTGCAAGTTCTCCCTGTGACCGCGTGGGTTTCCGCCGGGTGCTCCGGTTTCCTCCCACAGCCAAAGACTTGCAGGTTGATAGGTAAATTGGCCATTGTAAATTGCCCCTAGTGTAGGTAGATGTGGTAGGAGAATTGTGGGGATGTGGTAGGGAATAGGAAATATGGGATTAATGTAGGATTAGTATAAAATAGGTGGTTGATGGTCAGCACAGACTCGGTGGGCCAAAGGGCCTGTTTCAGTGCTGTATCTCTAAATAAATAAATAAATTCCAGAATTGCAATGAGAAGGATGGCCTGGGTAAATTGGAGTCAAAGACTGGCAGGTAGAAATGCAATGGTGTAATGGATGGCCTTCAAAGAGGTGATGGTTTGGGTGCAGTCTAGGTACCTTCGTGCAAGGTAGAACGGGAGGGCAACCAAAGCCAGAGCTCCCTGGATGACAAAGGAGTTAAGACAGTAGGTCGAAGCAGAAAAATGGGGTATATGACAAATGTCAGCTTGATAATACAAGGGAGCATCAGGCTGAATATAAAAAGTGTAGAGGGTAAGAAAAAAGGAAATAATAGGGGCAAATAGGCAGTGAAAATAGATTGGCAGCCAACATAAAAGGGAATCTGCACTTCCACCCACATATTAACAGTAAAGGAATTGTAAGAGGATCGGTGGGACTGATCAGACCAAAATGGAAATCTGTTGGTCATGGCAGAAGGCATGACTGAGGTACTAAATTAGTACTTTGCATCAATGTTTACCAAGGAATGTTTGTCAAAGCGGTAAACAAGGAGGTTGCAGAGATACTGGATGAGATAAGTATGTGTAGATAAAAAGAGCAGGTACTAGAAAGACTGGCAGTCATAGAGTCAGAGTTTTACAGCACAGAAACAGGCACTTCGGCCCAACGCGCCTGCGCCGACCATCAAGCACCCGTCCGAAGGTAATCCCACTTCCCCGCTCTTGGCCCGTAGCCTCATATGTTATGACGTTTCAAGTGCTCACCTAAATACTTCTTAAATGTCGTGAGTGTTCCTGCCTCTACCACCTCTTCAGGCAGTGTGTTCCAGTTTCCAACCACCCTCTGGGTGAAAATTTTTTTTCCTCAAATCCCCTCTAAACCTCCTACCCCTTACCTTAAATCTATGCCCCCTAGTTATTGACCCCTCCACTAAGGGAAAAAGTTTCTTCCTATCTATCCTATCAATCCCCCTCATAATTTTGTATACCTCAATCAGGTCCCCCCTCAGCCTTCTCTGCTCTAAGCAAGACAACCCTAACCTATCCAGTCTCTCTTTATAGCTGAGATGCTCCAGCCCAGGCAACATCCTGGTGACTCTCCTCTGCACCTTCTCCATTGCAATCACATCCTTCCTATAGTGTGGTGACCAGAACTGTACACAGTACTCCAGCTGCGGCCTAACCAGCATTTTATACAGTTCCATCATAAACTCCCAGCTCTTTTATTCTATGCCTCGGCTAATAAAGGCAAGTATCCCATATGTCTTCTTAACCACCTTATCTACCTGTGCTGCTGCCTTCAGTGATCTGTGGACAAGCACCTTCTGACCCTCTGTACTCCCTAGGGTCCTACCATCCATTGTATATTCTCTTACCTTGTTAGTCCTCTCAAAGTGCATCACCTGACACTTCTCAGGATTAAACTCCATTTGCCACAGTTCCGCCCATTTATATTGTCCTATAATCTAGGGCCTTCCTCCTCACTATTTACGACACTAACAAGTACTTAAAGTCAATCGGCCACCCGGTCCAGATGGAATGCATCCTAGAGTAGAAATTGTGGAGAGGCTGGCCATAATCTTCCAATCCTTCTTAGATACTGGGGTGGTGCCAAAGGACTGGAGAATTGCAAATGTTACACCCTTGTTCAAAAAAGGGCAAAAGGATAAACCTGGCAATTATTATGATAGTGGTGGGGAAGTTTTTAGAAACAATAACCTGGAAGAGAATTAGCAGCCACATGGCCAAGCATGGACTAATAAAAGAGAATGAGCACAAAAATTTGTTAAGGGCGAACCATGTTAGACTAAACTGGTTAACTTTTTTTGATGAGGTAACAGAGAGGATAAATGATGGCACTGTAATTGATGGTGTGCATATGGACTTTCCCCCACCACTGCGATGTTTGTGCTGAGCCTGTGACTGGCCACTTGTTATACTGGTTTTTTGGCTTTCGTCTGTTCCTGGGCTGAAGAACAAACCTCTGCTGCTTCTGGATTTTATGCTAACCATCAACTTCGCCATCATCTTTTTATCTTGCAGCTGACTCTATACCTCTTGGATCTTCATCCCTATGAAAATACATCCCTCAATGCGTCCTCTGATACTGTACCCTCAAACAGCTTCTGGACTTCAGTCGCTACACCTGTCTCCAATCACATAACAGCTCATTGATGCTCCATGCTGACTCCACCTTACCCACGTCTTCATTATTCTACCACGGGACCTCCAACTTTAACTCTGGACTTCTTCCTATTATCTCCATCTATTTCCTATTCCCGTTTACCATCATGTTTTTATGTAGCCTAATTTTTATGTAACATGAGCTCTCCGAGTCCATGCGTGGCGCATTTTCGCTGTCGCTGCAGACTCAATCCCATCAATCTTTTGCTCTTTCTCTCTAACTTCTTTTCTCTTTATCCCTCCTCGACTCTCTTCTATTGTCATTCCTCCTTTCACTTCTCCCTCCACCTACTCTACCCTCCCAATTCCTTACCCCAATCCTTCAGTACTCCTCGACCTTCCTGCTCTCTTGCTGCCATCCAAGGTTTGACTCCCTATTAGACAGCTTCCCTCTGTGCCTCTCTTGGCTTCCTCCAGTTGGCTCATTAAGGCACTCGGCACTGGCTCATTGTGAGCAGCAACCCCCAATTGCTCCATCCTACTTTATTGTCGACCTTCCTGTCCGGTGGGGGCTAATCTTTTTCCTGTCCAACTCACCCCTCCCACTGCTGATCCTGTAAACTCTGCCAGCAGGTAAGCTCTCAGCACCCATCTACGCATTTCCCTCAATGCCCAATCACGTGAAAAAGGCCTTTGTCATCCATGAACTTATTGTGGATGATTGCATAGAAAGCATGACCTTAAACGGAAACCTGGCTGAGGGGTGATGACACCTTACCAATTAATGAAGCCCCTCCCCCCCACCCATCCCAGTTACATCTTCTACCACTTGCCTCGCCAAGACCATCACGATGGTGGTGTGGCACTTATTACCTTGGCCTGACATCCTACTCCTCTGGCACTTTCTCCTCCTTCGAGCATCTCACCTTGTTTCACCCCTTTACCTCTATTTCAAAGTCATAGTTCTCTACTGCCCTCCCAAGTACAATAAAAGTTTTATCACCAAGGTATCTTTGCTGCTTTCCTCCCTGAGTCTCTGCATCAAGTGACTTCTTATCCTCAGTGATTTTAATCTCCACCTCGACTCATCATCCTCCCCAAGTCTCTCCCTGCATGTAAACTCCCCAACCCACATTCACGACCACCCCCTCGACCTTGCCATCTCACGTGGTCTTGCTAGGCCCATCGTATCAATTACAGATAAGGCCATCTCTGATCACTTTCTTGTCTCAATCTCCACCTTCCATGCCTCAACCCTACCTCATTCTGTATCCATCCCTGGAACAAACTATCCCCCTAATCACTTACAACTGCACTTTCAAAATCTCAACTGTCGAACCTTTGGCCCTCTGTTTGCCACAACATTGCTGCAGCTGCTGATTTGCTCAACTGCACCCTCACCTCCACTTTTGATGCCCTGGTCCTAGCAAAAAGACCAGTCTCTCTCACCCTGGCCATTGCCCCTGGTATGTGGCGAATGGCTTTTTTGGACTGGTGGAAGATATATAGTGGAGTTCCCCGAAGTTCAGTACTAGGATCACTGCTGTTTTGATATACATTCATGACTTGGACTTGGGTGTATGATTTTAAAATTTGCAGATGCAACTTCAAAATATCGCAAGCACTGAGGAAGAATGTAATATCCTTCAACAGGCATAGACAGGCTGATGGAATCGATATACAAAAAGATGAAATTCAATGCAGAAAAATTGAGGTGATACATTTTAGTAGGAAGAATGAGGAAAGACAATCCATGCTAAATCTTTCAATTTTAAAGGGATTCAAGAAGAGAGTCACCTGGGGATGCTTGTGCACAAATCTTTGAAGGTGGCAGGACAGGTTATGGGATTCTGGGCTTTATAAATAGAGGAAGAGTACAAAAGCCAGGAAGTTATGCTAAATTTAAATAAAATGCCATTTCATCCTCAGCTGGTGTTTTGTTTCCAATTCTGGGCACCACACTTTAGAAAAAATGTGAAGTCTTTGGAGGGGCTCCAGAAGAGATTTACTCAAATGGTCCCATAAATGAAGGATTGCAGTTATGTGAATAAATTATAAAAGCTGGGGTTGTTGTCCTTAGAGCAGAGAAGTCCAATAGAGGATTTGATCGAGGTGCTTAAAATCATGATTTAAGGTGATCAGCAAAAGAGCCAGATGTGACATGAAGAATAAAAGTTTTTTTTTAAAAAACAGTTTTGATAATTTGGATGGAACTGCCAAATAGGGCAGTGGATACAGATTCAATAGTAGCCTTCCAAAGAAAATTGGATAAACGTTTGAAGAAAAATTTGCAGGAATGTGGAAAAAGAGCAGGGGCATGGGACTAACTGGATTGCTCTTCAAAAGAGCTGGCGCAGACTCAATGAGACAATCGTCTCTTTCTGTGCTGTACTATTCTAATTATGTTAAATTGAACTCAGCTGCTACTGTACTGTTGTAATTCAAGTGCTATTTGTAATGGTTACTCCAATAACCACACTGTTTTTGCATGTTGAGTTAGGAAAATAAAACAGCTTGAGAGATGTGATTTTGTGTTGCTACTTATTTCTTGATCTATGATAAGCCAAAAGCTAATTGGCTTACAATAACAATTTACATTTATATTTAACACAAAATACAATCAGCAATGATATAGACCAAGAAAGTGTTTGAACAAAGGCATGAAATTGCTGTACTTATTTATCAAAGATTCTTAAAGTGCATGATGGAATGCATCACCAGTTGCAAGAGCTGAATTGCCCCTCCCTTTTCAGTAGTTCACAACTTAACTTTTATTTAAATCCCGATTTTGCCACAATTATGTGCTTTAGTGCATCCACTTTGAACTAGCTTTGGGCCAACAATGCATGGTCAACATGAGAACACAGCCAAAACTCCAATTTAAAAAAAATGCAAAAACTTGCTCAGATTGTGCAGGTTTAATGTATTTTATCTAATTGCAAGATAGGCATGTGTGGATATCATAATGTGATGATGTCAGTCTTCCTTCTCTCTCTGCCCCACCATTAAAGAAAGTTGAATGAAAAGTTAGCAAAATGCCAGCCTCAGCTCAGTGGTGGTATTCTCACCTGTGACTCAAAATGTTATGGATTCAGGCCCCATTCCAGGGACTTGACCACATAATGTTTGCTGACAACCCAGTGCAGTACTGCAGGCATGACGCATTGTTCTTGGTGCTGTCCTTCAGATGAGATGTTAAATTGAGGTCCCTCCGGCTTTCTGAAATGCATGTTAAAGATCCCATGGCACTATAAGAGCAACACGGGAATTCAACCATTGCCCAAGCCAACATTTATTCTTCAACCAACACCACCAAAAAATAGATCTCACTGTTGCTTGTGGTATCTTCTTGTAACCAAATTGACTTACTCTTTCCCTACATTACAACAGTACTTAATCGACTGCGAAGTGCTCTCCATATGGCAGCTTAGTGGTTATGTTGCTGGACTGGGAATAGAGAGAAAAAAAATCTCAAATTTCACCACTCCAGCTTGAAAATCTGATTTCAGTTTTTTAAAAAATTTTGAAATTAAAAACTAGTGTCAGTAAAAGTGACCATGAAGCTGTTGATTTTCATAAAGAAACAATCTCATTTAGGTAAATAAACCTACTGTCCTTATCCTGGCCTATGTGACTCCAGTTTCTCACCATCGCAGTTGACTCTTAACTGTCCTTTGAAGCGGCCAAGCTAGACATTTAGTTGTTAGCGACGGGCAATAAAAGCTGGCCTTGCATTCCCACTTCCCAATAATGAATTACAAAAGCAAGATCTTTTTCTTTTAACTCTCACAATTGGTGCAATATCTGCCCAATGGACAATGCAACCTCAAGCCGTTATCAGGATCCCTCAATACTTATTTCTAACCAGACACTTTTTTTGGTAGGGATAAAGTGGAAAAATAAAAAATATTACCAATTATTATCTACTCTTAATTCTAAGTTGTTTAATTTAAAATACTTAATAAAAATTGAAGTACGTAATAAATTCCCATTTTAATATGTGTTATTTACTCTCAACTGCCTAGCAAGCTGCTCGGTCATATGACAACTAGGAATGGGAAATAAATGCTGGCCTTGCCAGCAACAGTTACATCCCATGAATAAATAATAAAAATTGCTTAATGAACATTCAGATAATTAAAATTTTTTAGTGCAAAACAAAATCTACTTTGAATTATCAGGAGATGGCCGTCTAGCCCATAGTGTCAAAGTACACACGCAATGTGAAGTCACAATAGCTAGTTCCGTTTTCCAGTGTTCTTTAAGCGCACACACTTTTTGATCTAACAGAAACTTTTCTTTGGGGAAAGAAATTCCAAACTAAATGGCAAGTGCAAAATCTGGATAATCCAACAATTGTACAAAGTGGTAGCTACACACCCCAGCAATCTCATCACCCTCTGCCTCAATGTCAAAATGTTGATTAGATTGGAGCTACCAATCTATTGGACTAAAAATTAGCACGACTTCTCTTCATTCCAAACAAAAGCAAACATCATGATGCAAGTGTATTTAATAGGAAGAAGCTTGCAATGACTGCACTTGATCTCCTTGCTGTGCACATGCTCAAATGTTCAGTAACAAAGTCAGTGGCTGAGAAAATGACTCCACCATGATTTTAAGGAAAAGTCCCTTCAGTCCAAGTGAATTCCTTTTACATGAAGATCCTCAGCAATGTTGATTTAGATGGCCAACCAGAGGACCAAAGACATTTTCTGGCATCATTACCTTCACTGGTGAAAAATTTAAACAGCAAGAAAAGAAACAGACTATACTAGCACTATTCACATGATTTATCAGACATTTTTACAACTTTTACAGCAGACCCATTATTTCATTCAATGCGCCATGGTTAAAACCACTTGCTTATTCATTACACATTATATGACTCCTTAATAATAAAAAATTTGGATTAAATCCATATGCCCAGGGAATATCTTACAATTCAATGCATCTGCCCCACATTAAAGAGTGAGATGAGCCAAAAACAGATTCAGATGGATATTGGTTCAATGTGGTGTATGGTGCAAAAGTAAATGAAGTTCATTATATGAGCTTCCAAATCTGCAGAGCCTTTCACTTTATACCAATCTGAGCATCGGTCTGCATTGACAATCTGTAATTTCAATCTGTAATTGTAAATTAATGGCCTTAGCAGCTAGTGTATTGCCCAACACTTAGTAATACAATCATGAATTGGAACCATAATACTGGGGAAGATGGTCACCATTTACAAGATTTGTAGTGAAATTGTAAGTGTGTTTGCGATTTCATCACTAATAACGTGAAGAGGAAGCTTCCCTCCAAGATGAACTTTACCAAAATCTGTCAGTAGATTTTAATTTGTAATTTTACTGGAAATTGGGAAATTTGGGTCATATCAAAATATTCAAGAGCAACTTGAGTTCGGGTTTCCAATCAGTTGAATTTTCTTTTTTTTTTAAATTATGATTTTTTTCTAAAGATGGACCAATCACTAACCTGCCTCAAACCTGCACGTGATTGTAGTTCAAAACTTCTCTCAATATAGGTTTTCTTTGGGATGGAGCACTTTTATTAAATTTCATATAGGATACTTCCCATTACTTTCCCCAATTCAATTTTCTGTGCTTCTCTCCTGAAGGCAACAAGCTATGGTACTGTTCCATTGGCATTGGCAACCCTGGGTATCTTAATCACATGACCACCACTTGTGTGCAAGTCTCAACAGTGGACATTGATAGACCAGTCAACTATGTGGGAACCAGCCTAGCCAACCAAATTCTGTGCTCACTTGATGTCCAACACCAGCACTTTCCAACAGGGCTCATTGGCTAGTGATCAACAGCAAAAACCTTGGCTAACAACCCCTCAACCACACCCCCTCTCCCCAGAAGCACTAAGTATCCTGCAATAAGGTAACTCTGAACTACAGAATGGCAGAATTTCATTTTAAAATCACTTGCAACTGCTACAGAATAGAGTTCACATTTTTTGGTTGACAAATTCCAAGTATAATTCTCTGTCTGTGACAAGTTTCGGCATAACATGATCTGCAACTTAAACTCATACCCACGATGTAATTTTCCTTCACACAGGAACAGTGCACTCTAATACAGTGCCTGCCCTTTTGTACAGCTTCCAAATTTCCACATACTATCAGAAAACCTGTAATAAATCAGTTCTGTAATTGCATCCTCAGTGAGTTTCACTTGTAATACATCACCAAAAAGCCCATGTAAAGGTCCATAATTCAGGCAGCATCACACCTGAAAGCAGCAGGAGATAGGACAACATAAATAAGGAAGTTTCAGGATTTGACTACAGAAGATTAAAGGGTGATCTAATTGAAATGTTTATGACTAAAGGATTTGATAGGTTTGATGGACAGAAATCAAGGATAAAGGGCTATAATCTTACAATTAGAGCTAAGCTCTTCAGGGGTGATGTCAGGAAGTGCTTCACACAAAATGTCATGGATATCTGGAACACTCTTACCCCAAATTTTCAAAACTCAGATTGATAGAATTTTATTAGGTAAGGGTACTAAAGAATATAAAACCAAGGTAGGTAAATAGAGTTAAGATACAGATCAGTCATGATCTAATTGAGTTGAGGAACAGGAGCAAGAGACTGAATGATCTACTCCAGAACCATGTTCTCAAAGGTTGTAGGACAAATGAAAGACGAAGTAGCAAGGAGTTCCACAGTTTTGAGGTTCTGGGATATAAAGAATTGCAGAAGAAATATAAAAGTAAAGGAAATAAACCCCACACTGCATGGATTCAAAGAAGAGGATGAGTGTGTAAGAAATACAAGCACACTGTTTTTCAGGATCTGGTGAATGACTAGGAGTTGCTTTTGAGAATCTTTTCTGAGGTTGGAATTTAAGGTGCACCTTTTTTTGAAGGACGTGACTGGGAATTTGAGAATAAAATAAATGCTTTTTGACATGTTAGCTGCAAAAGTTTCATTTATTGATAGAAAAGGCAAATTATTTCAAAGGTAAAATCAGGTGGTAAAATCATATTAATGAAAAGTAAACAAAATAGACATTAGGAAGATGTTTTTTTAAAAAAAAAAACTCAAGAGCAATGAGTGTTTGGATAATCGTTCATGCAGGGTCAATGGCAAAAATATTAAATTGCTCAAAATGTAACCAGATACTAAAAAAGGAAGAGTGAAGGTCCTACCAATGAGCTTTAATGGGCCAAATGAGTTTTTCTCAGTGATGGATACAGCACTGGATTTGGGAAGCTGGGTTAGACAGCTGTTCCATCACACCTGGCATCAGGCCGTTCTCTGTGTCAAGAAAGGGAATGTAGAACCTCTACCACAGTTCCAAGTGGACATAAATCCATAAAAGATAAATCAGAGGGTCTCACAAGGATGGCTGGCATGAGAAGATTTCAACTGCAGAAGGGGCATTTTTTTTTTTTTTTGGAGTTGTACCTCAATCAGATGGATGAGGAAGCCTTACTTTGCTGCCTTTTAAAATTTCTCAGGAAATTGGTTACGTTGGCAAGGCCACATTTATTGCTCAATCCTAGCTGCCCTGAGATTGACATTTAAAAAAAATAACTAATAGAGACTATACTACTTTAAAAGGGCATTAAGAGTCAACCATGCAGTGTGAAACCGGAGTCACATGTAGGCTGGACTGCTCATTTTTTTTTCCCTGATACTAGTCACAAATTAGAATATATTGAATTCAATTTCACAACTTATTATCCTTGTAAGCCTCTCTAACAGTGTCGATTTATACTGGAATTTCATCTCTAACCTATGGATTGCTAGCAATGATCCCTCACACATGCAGTATCTTAAATCTGGCAAATGGCTTGTGCGGTACCTTTGTGATTGCTGCATGGCTGTGCGGAGTCTAGATGGGAACACTGTTATGGAACTGGACCAGCAACCAAATAAAATATCACATAGCATCTTACAGCATAGAAGGCAGCCATTCAGCCTATCATTCAGCATTTCTTGTTTTTATTTCAGATTTCCAGCATCCGCAGTATTTTGCTTTTATTTCAGCCTATCATGTCTGTCTCTGCTCTTTGAAAAAAAGTTATCCACTCACTCACCTGCTTTTTCCCTATAAATTTTTCCTTTCCAAGTATTTATTCAAAGCTATGAATGAATTTGCTTCCACCATTCTTTCAGGCAGTGAATTCCAGATCATAATTTGTTCCATAAAAAGTTTCTCTTCACATCCTCCCTCTTCTTTTACCAATTCTGTGCTACATTTGCCCATGGAGTTCTTGGTACTGATTCCTCTGCACTAACATCCCTTATATCTGACAGGAAGCACAACAAACAGCCCAACGACCCAACTAGAGTCTATATTACAATGATAAATGTGAACCAACCAACATTTCTGTAGTTATATAGTAAGGATGAGGAGTAGAATAAAGCATACATTAGAATTGCAACTCATTTTATCACTTAGAGAAATAACATTACAAACTAAGAACTGTTAAAGACCACTCCCACCCAAATCCTAAGATTACAAACACACATTAATACATTTTGATGTCTTTTGTACATTCCCTACAGAAGTTGAATGGCCCTGGTGCACTTTCCTATAGAGGGGGAAAGAGATCTGACTGTTAACTGGCTGTCCTGGTTATTCTGTCATTTCTTAGTCCCTGGTGCACTTTCACATGCTTGGATAAATGATCACTGCGGGCAAATTTCTTCTCGCAGATGTGACACTGGTATGGCTTCACTCCCGAGTGGGAGCGTTTATGCCTGGACAACTCATCCGAACGAGAAAACCTGGAGGATTTCAAAAAGATACAAATTACCAATGAGAGATCACTGGGGAATTTGATGGCAAAAGTTCTATTGCACCCAACATAATGGATATGCCCACACATCTACCCATGCAGAAGAAATTTTACACGTTAAAAAAAAAATTCAGCAGCATCACAGCATACTTTTATTGAACTGTATGTGACAAGAGGAACCATTTAACAGTAAAATCGGAGACAGTAATAACCTTGCTGTTCCATTAAATGAGACATAGCAGAATGATTCGAAATTCTAATCCGAAGAAATAGACTGTGATTGCAGTGTGTCTGGAGATTATTCTGTTACAAAGCGGTTATTGTCTTTCTGAAAGGTCCAGTCATTGGGACAACAGAACCAACAAACACTTGAAACATATAAACGTGTGTTGCTGTTAATATTAACCTTGGAGCTGAACAGGCTTTTCATCAGCACTTCCGGACTGGACTACAAATTTCTGTTACATAAAATTATCCGATTTTTATATATAAATATGTAGCACAACTTATTAGAGCATGGTGATGAAGGTGTTTGTTATAATGCCAGATGATGTGCCTCTCCCTGGCTCTCTACTTGTTCACTGACTGTTATATCTTTAACATCTTCCAGTTCTGATGAAAGGTTGTCGACCTGGAACATTAACGGTATGTGTGTCTCTCTCTCTCTCTCTCTCTCCACAGATCCAGCATGACCTGCTGTGCAATTCCAGCATTTTCTGTTTTTATCAGAGCATGTTTGGCTTTTTGAACTGTTCTTGAAGTTTACGTGGGTGGGGAAACTAAAGGCTTGTATTAACTGTCCTACATAATCACACAGGACCTATTGTGTGGAGAGAATAGAGTGGCTGCTGAGATGCTTGAGAAACACTTAACCTTATTAGTACATGCTTTTAAGATTATTTTTGACAGTTTTGGCCTCTTTGCTCTCAATGGGAGGTGCTGGATAACAATCAGCAGCATTAACCAAAGTCTTCCCCACCCCCGTGAGATAAAACCTGAGTCTCTGGAACGGGGCACTATAGTTGCTCCAACTGAGTTGAGCCACGTGAGCGCAAGGGACCTACTTAGATAAACTAAATGAGCATTCAAACAAATGGCAATATACTTGGTAAACCTTTTCTTTGTTTGCAAAGCACACATGCCTAAAATATAACCTACACACAGAAAAAAGAACTTGCATTTATATATGATAAAAGCAAAATACTGCAGATGCTGGAAATCTGAAATAAAAACAAGAAATGCTGGAAATACTCAGAAGGTCTGGCAGCATCTGTGCAGAGAGAAGCAGAGTTAATGTTTCAGGTCACAGACCCTTCTTCAGAACTGGCAAATATTAGAAATGTAAAAGGTTTGAAGCAAGTAAAGCGGGGGTGGGGCAAGAGATAACAAAGGTGAAGGTGAGGATAGGACAAGCTCACAGAGAATAACTGACCGGAAGATCATGGAACAAAGGCCAACGGTATGTTAATGCTGTGCTGAAAGACAAAGCGTTAGTACAGATAGGGTGCGAATGACTGTAAAGCACATGGCATTCCAAGCACAGAGCACTCCAAGCACAAACATGAAAAAACACATTAAAAAAAAACCAAAACAGTGGGTAAGCACAGTGGAAACAAACTGAAAAACCTAAAATAAAATAACCAAATAAAAAAGGAAAACGAGAAAAAGAAAAAAATAATAAGCATAAAAAGGGGGACTGGTCATGCTCTGAAATTATTGAACTCAATGTTCAGTCCAACAGGCTGTAGTGTGCCTAATTGGTAAATGAGATGCTGTTCCTAGAGCTTGCGTTGATGTTTGTTGGAACACTGCAGCAATCCCAGGACAGAGATGTGAGCATGAGAGCAGGGGGGTGTGTTGAAATGGCCAGCAACCGGAAGCTCGGGGTCATGCTTACAGACTGAGCGGAGGTGTTCCACAAAGCGGTCACCCAATCTGCGTTTGGTCTCCCCAATGTAGAGGAGACCACATTGTGACTAGCGAATACAGTACACTAAATTGAAAGAAGTACAAGTAAATCACTGCTTCACCTGAAAGGAGTGTTTGGGGCCTGGGACAGTGAGGAGAGAGGAGGTAAATGGACAGGTATTATACCTCCTGCGATTGCAGGGGAAGGTGACGTGGGAAGGGGACGAGGTGGTGGGGGTAATGGAGGAGTGGACGAGGGTGTGGTGAAGGGAACGATCCCTTCGGAATGCTGACAGCAGAAGGGAGGGGAAGATGCTTTGGTAGTGGCATCACGCTGGAGGTGGTAGAAGTGGCGGAGGATGATCCTTTGGATCTGGAGGCTGGTGGGGTGGAAAGTGAGGACAAGGGGAACCCTGTCGCAGTTCTGGGAGGGAGGCTGCCTCGACTACACCTCTTCACACCCTCCCTCCTGCAAGGACTTCATTCCATTCTCTCAGTTTCTCCATCTCCGACGCATCTGCTCTGATGATGCTACCTTCCATGACAGTGCTTCCGATATGTTTTCCTTTTTCCTCAACCGAGGATTCCCCCCCACTGCGGTTGAGAGGGCCCTCAACCGTGTCCGGCCCACTTCCCGCACCTCCACCCTCACCCCTTCCCCTCCCTCCCAGAACCACAACAGGGTTCCCCTTGTCCTCACTTTCCATCCCACCAGTCTCCAGATCCGAAGGATCATCCTCCGCTACTTCCACCACATCCAGCTTGATGCCACTACCAAACACATCTTCCCCTCCCTTCTGCTGTCAGCATTCCAAAGGGATCGTTCCCTCAGCGACACCCTCGTCCACTCCTCCATTACCCCCACCACCTCATCCCCTTCCCAGGGCACCTTCCCCTGCAATCGCAAGAGGTGTAATACCTGTCCATTTACCTCCTCTCTCCTCACTTTCCAAGACCCCAAACACTCCTTTCAGGTGAAGCAGCGATTTACTTGTACCTCTTTCAATGTAGTATACTGTATTCGCTGCTCACAATGTGGTATCCCCTACATTGGGGAGATCAAATGCAGATTGGGTGACAGCTTTGCGGAACACCTCCGCTCAGTCCGTAAGCATGACCCCAAGCTTCCGGTTGCTGGCCATTTCAGCACTCCCCCTGCTCTCATGCTCACATCTCTGTCCTGAGATTGCTGCAGTGTTCCAGTGAACATCAACACAAGCTTGAGAACAGCATCTCATTTACCGATTAGGCACATTACAGCCTGCTGGACTGAACATTGAGTTCAATAATTTCAGAGCATGACAGGGTCCCCTTTTTATGCTTAGTTATTTTTTCTTTTTCTCGTTTTCCTTTTTTATTTGGTTATTTTATTTTAGGTTTTTCAGTTTGTTTCCACTGTGCTTACCCACTGTTTTGGTTTTTTTTTTAATGTGTTTTTTCATGTTTGTGCTTGGAGTGCTCTGTGCTTTACAGTCATTCACACCCTATCTGTACTAACGCTTTGTCTTTCAGCACACCATTAACATACCGTTCGCCTTTGTTTCATGATCTTCTGGTCAGTTATTCTCTGCGACCTTGTCCTATCTACACCTTCACCTTTGTTATCTCTTGCCCCACCCCCGTTTTACTTGCTTAAAACCTTTTACATTTCTAATATTTGCCAGTTCTGAAGAAGGGTCTCTGACCTGAAACATTAACTCTGCTTCTCTCTGCACAGATGCTGCCAGACCTGCTGAGTATTTCCAGCATTTCTTGCATTTATATATGGCCTGATCCCTCTCAGAAACATCTCAAACAACTTATATTTACATAATGTAGTAAAATGTCTCAATGCCCTTCACAGAAGCTTGATATTGGGAAGTTCTTCACACAAAGTGATCAATACATGGAATAGATTCCTAGTTAGAGGCGTTCATGTGAAGATCTTGGGATCATTTAAGAACTAATTGTACGCTGACGCTACCTAAACCAGCCAGCGGGGGAGAAAATCTGTCCTCTAATACCAAAGTTTCAGATGATAATTAGCTGCAATTACAGAATACTCGTGACCCAGACGTGCATTTATTTTAATGCTTTAGCTCACAGGACTGATTTAAAACGGGGATGTGAAGCAGACCATCTAGTGATGCATGATGATGATAACACTTTTGAAGAATCACAGAAACAGCAGGGGTTGGGCAATTTGGAAGGGCAAACTAAAACAGATGACAGTTGAACAGTTCACAATAGGCTACTTTAACCATTTTGAAGCAGCAATTGTTACGCTGCTGTTCTGGTTGTTAATTACAATACGCTGAGACGTTCATTGCTATTGAAAGCAGCAACAGCAACACAACGTCTGGTGACCGCATTTGTGTCGAAAACTAGAAGTTGTGGCTTGCGTCACTGGGCTCCAGCGCAGCACGTGCTGATGATTCCGCCAGGACGGGCTCTAAAGGGACAGGGAACTTGGACTGATTGTCCAGAAGTTACACTAATTTTTTTACGTAGTTTTTTTTTACAGCTGATACTAGCATGTGCAGAGCCTGTTCATTGTGTTGAAGCACTGCACTAGAATGAATAGAGAGTGTCGACAGGACTCGAACAAGCTTTTGAGATTGCTGAGCATTTCAATTATTATTTATGCATTTCAATTTTCTTTTTCCCGTGAGGGCTCAGATCATAATCTTAGATTACAAATCGGCAGGTTACATATCTGATGGAAAAAATGTGAGGAATTTATCAAGTAACTCAACAAAATTAATGCTGTCAATGCCTGCACAGGCAAAAATTAATTTTGAGGTAGTACTGTTGGGCGGCACAGTGGCGCAGTGGTTAGCAACACAGCCTCACAGCTCCAGTGACCTGGGTTCAGTTCTGGGTACTGCCTTTGCGGAGTTTGCAAGTTCTCCCTGTGACTGCGTGGGTTTCTGGCGGGTGCTCCGGTTTCCTCCCACAGCCAAAGACTTGCAGGTTAATAGGTAAATTGGCCATTGTAAATTGCCCTTAGTGTAGGTAGGTGGTAGGAGAATTGCGGGAAGGTGGGGATGTGAGAGGGAATATGGGATTAACGTAGGATTAGTATAACTGGGTGGTTGATGGTCGGCACAGACTCGGTGGGCTGAAGGGCCTGTTTCAGTGCTTTATCTCTCTATGACTGTTCCATAGTAGCTCACAATTGCTCTTATTGGGGTGAATACAATGCATTGAAAAACTCATGTTATTTCTGCTTTTTCTCCCATGGGGAACATTAATTCTAATTATTTCTACTTACTGTATCCTGATATTTATGTTGCGACCTTTGAAAGATAAAACAAACTGCAGTAAGGATTTATAATTTCAATGACTTCTTCCATTCCATCTGTTAGTGTATGTTACACCAGAGAGGAATTAATCTATATTTGATTTTAATCACACACAAACTCACAACTTACAAGTACGTGAACATCCCTTTAAATTCATCATGCAAAACCAAAAGGAGTCTTAAAACACTCCAGCTCCCCTGGATCCGCCCCCCTCCCACCCCCTATTCCTCTGGCTTCGCTCCTCACCACCCCCCTGCCCCATGCTCCTCAGTGTCACTATGTGTTTCCCCTCCATCAAGTGTTGTTTCCAACATCGGCGGGACTGAGCAGGCAGTGGTGGTGGGGGTTGAGGGGAGCCGGGGGTGCCTAAGGCCATGCTTCTTGTCCCGACAGTAGGTCTTGCTGCAGGAAGAGAAGGAAGTTTTTTGCTGCAAACTACAAACCAGGTAAGTTTGTATCTTTTTGTGCAGTCAGCAGCGTTAACCACAGCTTCACCACTGACAGGAAGATCAGGGCCAATATATTTTAAAGTCTATGTTGTGTCACTACTAATCTAACATCGTAATTTGAGCAGCAGGAAGTCACTTGCAGTAAATTTACAATGGGTGGAATGTCACATGACAGATCACGAGAGAAGACAACTGCCACGATTACTAATTGATTAAACTCTGCCTATTATGCGAACAGATGCTGACTGGGAGAGGCAGCATGTTGAAAAATTCAGTGCGAGGTCTCAGCTCCCAATCTTGAAGGCCAACTAAGTGACAAGCATCGAGATGTCGCGAGTCAAAATTATTAGTATGTGCCCAACCACTCTGAGGTTTTAATCAGTTCATATTGCTAATCCCGCTGCCTCCTTTACAAGGTATTTATCTTTTTAATATTTGAGGAATTCCCTTTCTCCCACTACAATACAGCAATTCTTAGACTTCCGTCAATCATATTCTGTAACCAGCCACAATTCACAAGAATTACTTCTCTGGGGAAGTTCCTCATCAGAAGCTCCAATGGCCCCGTTTTCCGGTACTTTTACATTTCTTCTGCAGTCCTGAGAGAGTGGCACTTATTTTCTCTTAATTCATTCTTGGGATGTGGGCACCACTGGCAAGGTTAGCATTTACTGCCCATCCCTAGTTGCCCTGTTTTAACTGAGTGGCTTGCTAGAGCAGTTCAGAGGGCAGTTAAGACAGCCACATTGGTGTGGGACTGGAATCACATCTATGTCAGGTTGGGTGTGGATGGCAGCTTTCCTTCCCTAAATTACATTATGTGAACCAGTTAGATTTTTGTGACAATCCAATGGTTGAACAGGCACTTTCACCGATTCTGCCTTTTTATCTACAGGTATTTTTTTTTTAAATGAATCCAAATGCCCAAACTGCCATGGTGGGATTCTCACAGTCTCTGGATTATTAGTCCAAGTCCAATAACAGAACCATTACACTATGTACCTGCTCCTTGTTTAGGTTTAATGGTGTTACCACTGCTAAAGGAAAAAAAAAAGAGACTTGGCAAGAAAAAGTTGAGATCACAGCTCATGGGATCTATGAAATCAATGCAGCTGAGGCTCCAGAGTTCCAGTGCATAATAATAAGTGCCTTTAACACAATGAACTCTTGCTGACATGAGAACTCTGGTGCAACAGTGCACTATATTGCGGGACAGATTCCTGGCATAGTTCTACAATGTGCTCTCGGTGGTAGGGAATCCGCCCTGTTCACATTGCAAAACAGGAACAATTCTGACACCAATTTTCCAGTCTTGGGCAATTCCTCAGTGGGAAGGGAGGCTTGTATCAACCAAAAATGTGAAAACCACATTTCTGGTCCGTACAGCTCGGCTGCCGTGACCAAAGAGAAATGGCAAACAGAGGTAACTATTCAGTTTCTAATGTGTTACCTTCCCATCCCCGACTTCAACAACACAGGGACAACCATCCCTTGAGCTGGTATGTAATGTCACTGGAGAAATTAACGCAACCACACTTGTGTCACAGCTGGTTTAGAAATCAAGTCAGTGCTATCTGATGGCTTGACTGAGGTCAGGAACTCAAAATGTCGAAAACTTCAGGGCATCAGCAAAGCTGAAATGTCATGTTCTGAATTTTTGTTTTCAAAAGTGGACTAATAGAAGCTCAATAAACAAAAATGGTACAATCAGCTCCTACACAAAACTATTAAGGTAGATGGGATTTATATGCAATTAAAAGAATTGAGTAGAGATAATTGCTTAGCTATTCTCGTTTTTCTTGTCGAAGAAAACAAAATGCCAAAGGCTATCACAAAATTTTATCCTAGGAATGGAAGTTTTTTCAGCTGTACATGTTGAATGTTAAATTTTCAAAAGTATGTTAGGCATTTCACTTAGAACTTTCTACCCTGGTTCTGCAGTGGCTTCATTGCTACTGAAACCAGCAGCACTTGCATCTGATTAATGGGCCAAAGAAGTAGTCTTTTGATCTGTGGCGAAAGAGACGATCCAGGCAAAAAGTTGCAGGATTTAAAATAAAAACCTTTGAGAAGATTGAAAAGATTCAGACCTTCAAAAAGAAGGCAGTAATATCCAAAGTACATCAACACAGACTTTGATTTTCATTTTAATCAAATAAATGATCACCATTTTAAGGTCTATAATATATTGATTTTAAATTTACAGTTATACAAGCAAAAAAGGACGTGGGAAGCAGAGCTGCTTAGAGTTTCCTTGAAGTACAGACTGAAGAGCTGGGAGATGCAGGAAGATGTAAAGCATGATAGGTTTGTATAGCTGTTTCCATCCTAAAGGTGGACATAGATTTTTTTTTAACTGGAAAAACTTGATACAAAAATGTGACAAAAACATGACACGGGAAGGTAAAATTTTGTGGACAGAAGCCAGGCATAGGCACATATTTTTAACACGTTAACAGAAGCAATAATTGACTTACCGCCAGCCACAATCTGGCCACGTGCAGGAGTAGGGCTTCTCCCCTGTGTGGCGCCTGTAGTGTGCCTTTAAATGGCTACTTTTGGTATACATCTTGTTGCACCCTGGGAACGAACACTTATGCACTCTGATTATGTCAGCGGAGGATGATTTCTGAAGCTTCTGGGTGGCCTCAACAACATTCACCAAGCTGCCAACAGCCATAGACCTTGCTGCTCTGGGCAGAGGTGCGATTTTTACAAATTGGCGGGATGCACTGTTTGCTGGAGTCTGGACCCGCTGAGGCACCAAGGCAAAGGCTTGACCCTGGACATTTACAACTAACTGAGTCAGCTTCACACTGCTTGGCGTTTGTGTCGTTGGGTATGCATTGGGCACCTGGACAGGCTGAAGCTGAAGAATCACAGGAACGCTCCCAGTCGCAGCTGTTACAGCCACCTCTGGACTAGATCCAAGCCCACTGCTCTCTGAAGATAACAAAGAACATCCACTGGATTCCAATGAAGAGTCACCTGAAGCTTCCGATTTCACCTCCACTTTGATTTCTGAGGTGGCACTGTTTTCCGAAAGTCCGTCTTTGACTATTTCCATCTTTTCTTTCAAGAATTCCTCAATTTCCTCCAGCGTGGGGATGAAGTCACCAGACAAAGTAGAGCAAAAATCAGGCATTTTCACCTGAGCTTCCAACACCTCAGCATCTATGCTTTGACGGCTGTCAAGTTTAGACACCAGCATCCCCATCACGCTACATTTTTCCAGCGGACTGGAACTGACGCTGCTGTAGTTGGTATCCTGGGAATCTGGGCTTGAGCAAGAACGAGGGCTGCATCCATCACTGCCATCATCTTCCAGCAACGATGAACTCGGTGCCAATTCACCATGTTGCACGCTACAGTTACTTCCCAAAGGTGTCAGCACATCAGTAATACACAGTGGCTCACTGCGGTTTAATGAGACCATTTGCCTTCCAAGCTCCAAGCAATTCAAAGGTGCAGTACAGAAATGAAAACAAAACCTTGACGAGATGAAGAAACAGTGCTATCTATTTCAACGCTTAGTGTCTGTAACTCACCATTACAAATGAGGGTTTTGTCTGCAAGGAAGAAAGAAAAATAAATTAAAAGAAATTTAAACATTCTAAGTGCAAAAGTGATTTAAATCTGTGTTAATCTCTTCTAACACCAATATATTTTCTCTTTTTTAAGGCTTTGATATTGAAATCAATGACATGTTATGGGCTATAATAAAAACAGAACATGCGCTGGCAGCCACTACGGAGACAGAAAGAGAGTTAACATTTCGGGTCAGTGACCCATTGTCAATCCTGGGCTATTCAGTTCGATTTACGAAAAGGCGGAGAGCTGTTCTCATTCTTAAAGTTAAAGAAAATGCTGCTAATTACAGACACAGGTCCTGATTTCCCCAGAAAACACCATGACTGCTGAGGTTTGTTTGAAGCTCACACAGTTATAATAAATGCATGAAATGCCCCAGATGCAAGACTAAAATTAAGGGTAGGGATGTGGAGAATTGTAGCAAATTTGCTGAATGGGCTCCAATTGAAATCATGGTTTGTCCTAAATGTCAACAAAACCCACTTTCAGCCTTGCTGTGGTATAGTAACGGCTTTGAACTCTACAATAATGCAATGGATAAATGTTTTCTTTTTATTCATTCTTGGGATGTGAACATTGCTGGCTAGGCCAGCATTTATTGCCCATCCCTAATTGCCTTTAAGAAGGTGGTGGTGAGCTGTCGTCTTGAACCGCTGCTGTCCGTGCAGTACAGATACACCCATAGTGTCATAGTGGGATACAACTACATGATGTGGTACAGACAGACAGATAAACTGAGTTGGCCAATCTAAGCCAAGCCAAAAACACTGTAAAGTTTAGGAACAATTAAGACCTTGCTGTAAACTCAGGAAATTGAAGCACTTAACCTATTGGAGATATTGACAAGTCTGGGGACATGTGCAGGGATTAGTAGCTCTGATGCAAGATTAGATCTTAACTGTGTCCCCTTAGTAGCAGTTCTGATGAAAAGTCATCGACCCAAAACGTTAACTCTCGTTTCTCTCTCCACAAATGCTGCCTGGCCTATTGAGTACCTTCAGCATTTTCTGTTTTTATTTTATTTTAGATTTTAACTGACATTTGGATGAGACATTAAGCCAAGACCCCGTCTGCTCTCTCAGGTGGATATAAAAGATCTTCCAGCACAATTTTGAAGAAGAGCAGGGGAGTTATCCCCAGGGTCCTGGCCAATATTTATCCCTCAACCAGCATCACAAGAATAATTATCCGGTCACTATCACACTGCTGTTTGTGGGGGCTTGCTGTGCAGAAATTGCCTGCCATGTTTCCAACGTTACAACTACACTTCAAAGGTACTTAAATAAAAGCAAAATACTGCAGATGCTGGAAATCTGGAATAAAAACAAGAAATGCTGGAAATACTCTGCAGGTCTGGCAGTATCTGTGGAGAGAGAAGCAGAGTTAACGTTTCAGGTCAGTGACCCTTCATCAGAACTCAAAAGTACTTCACTGGCTGTAAAGCGCTTTGGGACATCCTGTGATAGCAAAAGGCGCTCTGTATTTCTTTATTCGTAGCTTTGTATTAAACCTTTACGACATGAGATGAGTGGCCTTACATGGAGGGTGGGGGAAAAGAGTAAGCAGGAACTTCCATTGCTCTCAGCATCCCTGGGTTAGCGAGAGGAGATAATCTGCTCAGAATTCCCACAGAGATATGCTGCTCAGCCAATCCCTGCTGAAACTGGGCGAGGATAGAGTCAGGCTGTAAAGCCTGTAAAGAAGTTTCTCCTGAAATCTCTGTTGGATTTAACTTAAATTTATGGCCCCTAGTTCTGGTCTCCCCCACAAGTGGATTCATCTTCTCCATATCTACTCTATCAAACCAACCAATTCATAACCTGAAAGACCTCGGCCAGGTCACCCTCAGCCTTCTCCTTTCTAGAGAAGTGTTGGTATGAAAAGAAAATGACTGACAGTTTTTAAACAAGACAGCGTAATCTGTCTTCTGAGCCAGTGGTTACATCCCAGTTCAGGAGTCAGGTGGTGGCAATGCAACCTAGACTAACATTACTGTTCAAAGTAGAAACTGCCAGAATGGTAGAGAGGTGGGGAAGACCCAGCTGTACATAGTTAAGTAATATTTTATGAGACACGTATCCCAAGGACGCATCAGTTTTGGAGACTCAAACCAGTTTTTCCACATTGTTACCCTAGAATGGATCACATCCTAGGGTAACTATGTGGAAAAACTGGTTTGAGTCTCCAAAACTGATGCGTCCTTTGGACACGTGTCTCATAAAATATTACTTAACTATGTACAGCTGGGTCTTCCCCACCTCTATTCTACAGTCATTGTCAATGGACAAGCAAGAGGTTGCCAAGATCATAATTTTCAATTGTAGTTTAAAATAATTGTATCTTGGTCACATCTCAGTCAATCGACCCTACCTTCCTCTTTCCACAGATGCTACCTGACCTGGTGAGTATTTCAAGAATTTCCAACATTTCAAACAAGTTTGTGTTCTATTGAAAGAGACATACTGGCGAAGCCACAAATGTTGAGGTACATGATATTTTCAGTACTTACATGAACCAGAAAGCTGTCAGGAGGAGGAATATGGACCTGGCAGGTTAAACATTGGTGCCATGTGATGAGAAACAATTGCATCGTAAGTTAAATTTTGCAAACCTATTACTAACATAGGAATTGCTCGACGAAAAGGCTACCAAGGTCGATCTAGTTCACTGTCTACCATCCTAGTAGAAGCAAAATACAACAATAAAGTTGTTCACTAATCATGGCAATCAATTATCTATCATAAGTCTGTAACAGACCCAAATATGAAGTGAGTATGCCCCCAGTGGTGAAAAGCTTTGGGAACCATAGGTCTAAAGTCACCTGTTCCTCACAAGCACACTATAATTTCTACACCCTTCAGAGAAAAGCATTAAAGAAGGTAGAGAAAGAAAGAGATTTGACCATTCTAGTGCACAATTCTCTAAAAGGTACATAAGCAATCCCATGAAGTGTTAACTTGAACAAATAGGGTATTGGGGTGCATTCATAGGGTGACTTAAGTATAAGACAAAGCATGTTATTTTGGCCTTGTATAGGGCCTGGTTCAGACCTCGTTTGGAATAATGTTCCTAGTTTGATCTCCTCACATGATGGGTGTTATCAAAGCTTTAGAAAGTTTGCAGAGGAGGGCCACTAGATTAATTCACAGTATAAAACATCTTAGATGTCAAGATAGGCTAAGAGTTGGAACTCTACACTTTATAGAAGCAGAGACGTGAGAGGTGATCGGTTTGAGGTTTATAAGATGATAAAGGGAATAGATTGTGCGCCAGTTGACAGTTTGTTCAAATTAAACAGGTTAGGGAGGACCAGGGATCACAATTTAAAGTTGTACAATGCCAGATCTTGTTTAGCTGTCAAGAGCTGGTTCTTTTCCCAGAGAATAGTGGATTTCTGGAACAGGCTGCCATCTGGCACAGTGGACACTGATTTGTTGAATTCCTTCAAGCAACAGCTGGACCTATTTCCGACTGGGATGAACAACAGCTCTTACAGAAAGGTAGGCGCTTCAGGGAATTCAAGGCCAGAATGATCCCCTAGACCAATTTCAATTGCGTAAATGAGTGGAGAGGAATTTCCCAGATCTTTTATCCCCAAATTTGCCTGAGCTTTTAATCTTTTTTTTTGCCTGCCCCAGGAGCTCACATGCTATCAAGTGGGGTGGGGAGTACATATGGTGTGATACTCGAGGTATCGCAATTACATGGGGCTGGCTAGATGAACTAGAGAATCTTTGCCCGTTCAACATTGTTTGTATATCATGTCTCAAATTACACACATACTGTATCACTAAAAAACCAATCTTAAAGAATTCTAGCTAATTTGTATTTGAGAGAATTAAGACTAGCTACTTCTTCCATTTCCCTAGGAAGCCTGTTCGATAGAATTACCACTCATTCGCTGAAATATTGTCTCTTTCCCTAACCCCCCCCCCCCCCCCCCCACCACCACCACCACCCCCCAACCACGAGATGCAGTCCATGTTGTCCTCGGGTTCTACTTTTCTGGGCAAGGTGGAATAGCTTGTCATGGCCTACCATTCAACAGGAAAGGATTATCTAATTTCAAATGTTAGAACTATAGAAAAAAGTTATGGCACAGAAAGAGGCCATTCAGCCCATTGTGTCTACGCCAGCTGAAAAAAAACTAGCCGCCCATTCTAATCCCACCTTCCAGCACCTGGTCCATAACCTTGCAGGTTACAGCACTTCAGGTGCAGGTCCAGGTACCTTTTAAATGAGTTGAGGGTTTCTGCCTCCACCACCGATCTGGGCAGTGAATTCCAGACACCCCACCGTCCTCTAGGTGAAAAAGGTTTTCCTCATGTTCCCTCCAATCCTTCTACCAATCACCTTAAATCTGTGCCCCAGGTGATGTCTTAACAGGTATGCCTATTATTTTTTACATTGTATTTATTTTTTAGAAGTGCCAGTTGTTGGCATCGTCAGATTGTTGGTGACTCATTTTTAAAGAATACTGCATTTCCAGTTAACTCAATACCACCACAGTGAATCATTCAGTGAAGTGATCTTGTGACCAGAATTTTTTTTTGTTATAAAGGAAGTCAAATACATCTTCAATGCAACACCCCTGTTGGTGAATCGATCTTCTCCTCTCTCCTGTCAATTTAACAAAACTTCAAGAGACCAGGGCTGAACACAGATTCACACATAGAATAGTGCAATCAAGTCAGCCAATTTCCAAACACGTACCGAGGATCACACTTGCACGTAATCAAATCCTCAGATGATGGCCACATTGGTACAAGAGTGTATGGACTGAGTCAATGATGTCCAGTTAATCAAGTTACAGCCAATATGGAGTAAAGATGCCAGTGTTCCTGGATTTCTTTGCTACATGCGAACAAATGTTTGAAGTTCCATTCTCAACTGGAGGGAGTACAGCGTTAGTGACATAGGCATCGAGAACAACAACAAAATTGGAACTGGGAAAGATGCAATTGGGCTCCAAATGTCTTTTGTGCCCTATTCTCTCATTATAAAGTAATATGTTGTATTTGCCTTTTCCATACCCTTAACCACCTTGTATAAATGTTATTGTACTGTCTCTGAGATATCTTCTTTCAAGGCTGAAAATCCTGTTTCTGTAGCCTTCCCTCATTCTTTAAACCTTTGAGACTAAGGATCAGCCCGAAGTCTTCTGCCTCCAGGACTTGAAAGTCTCCCATTTTTCTCTGTATCAGACTGGATGCAGTCATCAAGATATGGTCTGACCAGTTAAAGCACGACCTCCTCTAACTTTGATTCTACTGTTTTCACCATATTTTTGTTCTGTTGGCTTTGGTCACTGTTGTTGTGCACTGGCTGGGCATGTTGAGCATTGCATTACAGTATCCCTGAAATTCAACAGGATGAATGGCTGATAACTGTGGGGTAGGGGGTGGATTGATGCTCAAGTCATTTTGTAAGTTAATAGAATGTTGCAACTTTATGTATTTGGATTTCAAATAATTGTCCAACTGTCTTCATCACAGGAAACTGAAGGCAATGGGTAGTAAAACTAGGTAAGGTAGTGGCTGATCGATCAATTACCCACTAGGCAGTTTAGGTTAAAGTTAGCCTGAGTCTCGGTTTAGTAAGTATGCATATTCTGTACGCTTTTCGAAGAGAATCACTTTGTAGCATGAGAACGATTCCAGTAGCCAACTGAGAGAAAGCATTCTCTGTTACAATCCCAGGGTCTCACTATCATTTAGTTACATACTGGACAGAAAAGGTCCACTCTGGATTGTAGGAGATGCAATGGCTGCTTACAAAACTATTTTCTATGTTGGACCCAAGAAAATATCTAATATAAAAACCCTAAGATATGACACTTTGGATTTAACAATGTGCTCCTCCCAATAGCTCAAGCTCTCACCCATATGCCAATCATCAGAACAAAGATGAAGTTTCACATGGACAGGAAAAAGGATATAAAAATAAGACACTAAGCAACAAATGGAGGTGGAAAGGAAAGAGGGGACACACATACAACCCTAGTAAACTGCTTACACAGCAGCACTGGGAGAGGACTCTCAATCTCTGTCTGCCTGTGTTTTGGATCAAATAAAAGTACATGGCAAAGGAGCATGAGGGGGAACTAAAGGACGAGTAAAAAAAATTTTTTTTAAATCTGGAAATAGATAAAAATTCTGAAAAAGCGAATAGACCCAGTTATGACAACAGATCTCCAGCTGGAACCTTAAGTTAACTTCTCATTTTGAAGATAGTAGCAGGACCATCGCAGAGTTCCAGCAATTTCTGTAGGTGAATATATAACTTTTATAAAAGGATTCAGGCAGTCATGTAATGCAAAATATATTATTTTGAGATGCAACAATGTATTTTGGCACCTCCTTTAAGGCTATAATGTCCAGCTATTGCAAAAACGACATTCTGAGGTCAACTGAGCTTATTTCCTTGATTCTGAACAAGCTTTATTGAAAATTACTGGGCTTCATTGCCTTTCTAAGTATGATGCTGAAATCTTGACTGTGTCCTGAAAGTTTCTCCATCTCTTTCTATAAAGTTGTCATAGAACAGGGTGGGTGAAATAGTAAAACAAACCCGAATTTTCTTAGTTATTTAAATCCACAAGGTTAAAGGGAAGTATTTTTTTTTCTTGTTAAAAGTTAGCTGTGCCCACACAGGAGACCCTTGTCTCAGGCAAGGTTGGTGCTGCATTGCCTTGTGACAGCTCGAGGTTTACATTGCATCAGCCACTCAGCCATAGGGCCCGCCCCTAACCCGTGCCCATTGGTCGTGTGTTGAAACCTTGTTCCAATTTGGAACAGCAGCAGCAAATTCCCAGCTCCCCATTGGTCGGCGCAGCTGTCAGTCACAGCAAAAGACAGCTGCCCTTCCATTGGATCGAATTACACGGGAGAGGAAGACGAGAGAAAGTTGCAAAAAAATTTACTCCTTCCGTCTGGCAACTAAAAAGAAACAAAATTAAAAACTCATCTTTGTTTTTTTTCGCGACAAGTTGAAAGAAAGTTACAATTTAAGTAGAATCAAACACAGGAACAGCTCTTATTTTTCCAAAACATCCATTTCTTAGCATGACGTGGTTTAAGACATTTAAAAAGACAGCAATTTTAAACTCATGGGAAGGGGAAAAAACACTGCTGCACAAGGCAATTGTAGCCATTAGCTTTACAAATTAAATAGGCATTTGGAGTGTAGCATTATTTTGAAATTATTTTCTCTGACCTGAATTTGCATAGGGAATGCAATGCAGCCGTAGGAAACATCTGCCGTCCCCGCTGTCGTTGCACTACTATAATATTTTGCAAATTTAACTTTTTTCTTCTACTTATGGTCGGGGCGCTGCGCTGCGCCGCGCTGCTCAGGAGCAGAATCTCGCTCCGCGCGCTCTACCTCCCCCACTGTCACGCGCCCGCTCCTTCCATGCTGGCAGCTGGAGCGGGCGCGTCACGTGCCAGAGGCTCGCCCGGATCTCTCACAGCTCATTGGCCGGCGGGAAGGAGGCTCGTCCGGGTAGGGGCGGGGCGTGCTCTGTTCCCCTGTCAATCATCTCTGCAGCCCCCCTCCAATCGCTGCGGTGATACAATGCACCGACGGGATACATTGTATCAAGTACAGTAATTGCCCTGATACTTTGTCTCAATCATAGAACTGGAAATGGTTACAGCACAGAAGGAGGCCATTCGGCCCATCGTGTTCATGCTAGTTCTCTGCGAGAGCAGTTCGGTTAGTCCCATTCTCTGTAGCCTTGCCGTTTTTTTCCTCTGCAGATAATTATCCCTTTTGAAAGCCACAATTGAATCTGCCTCCAGCACACTCTCAGGCAGACCCTAACCACAGGCTGCGTGGAAAAAGGTTTTCCTCATGTCACCGTTGGTTCTTTTGCCATTCACCTTGAATCGGTGTCCTCTGCTTCTCCTTCTGCAATGAGAAGCTTTTTTATGTTGTCTGATGCAACATAAGTGAGATGCATGGAGTTCAGATCGATTGAAGATCTCAAACAGCTAACTAATATATACAGTACAGAGCTAGCTATTACAGAAGCTGCCGCTTGGTGTTACAGTGACAGAGTGAGACTGGCATGTAGTCATATGACTACGTCCTGGTACTTGGCTCATTAGCATACTAAGATTTTAAAGGCAATCACACAACACCTTCAGGCACTGGGAATAGTTTCTCTATCAGGAACATAGGATATAGGAACATAGGACTTAGGAGCAAGAGTAGGCCATTCAGCCCTTCAAGCCTGCTCAACCATTCCATAAGATCATGGCTGATCTGGTGGTGGTCTCAACTCCACTTTCCTCTCTGCTCCCCATAACCCTCGACTCCCTCATCTATCAAGAATCTATTTAACTTAGCCTTGAATGAATGCATTGACCCAGCCTCCACTGCTTTCTGGGGAAGAGAATTCCACAGACCAATGACCCTCTGAGAGAAAAGATTTCTCCTCATCTCCATCTTAAAGCTGTGTCCCCTAGTTCTAGTCTCCCCACAAAAGTGGGAACATCCTCCCAGTATCCACTCTATCAAGTCCCCTCACGATCTTATATTTTCAATACGACCACCTCTCATTATTCTAAACTCTAAGGGGTATAGGCCCAGCCTGTTCAACCTTTCTTCATAAGGTAAGCCCTTCATCCCCTTCATCTCTGTCCAGGCCTCTCATGATTTGGAACTCCTCTATCTCACCCTCTCTCAAGAGAACAGCCCCAGTTTCTCCAATCTATCCACATAACTGAAGTCCCTCATCCCTGGAACCATTCCCATAAAACTTTTTTCCACCCTCTATAGCTTACAAACCCTTCCAAAGGTGTGGTGCCCAGAATTGGACACAAGACTCCAGTTGAGGGTGAACCAGTGCTTTATACTTCCTTGGTTTTGTACCACATGCCTCAATGTAAAAAGCCCAGGATCCTGTATGCACTTTTAACCACTTACTCAATCTGCCCTGCCACCTTCAATGATTTGTGCACATATACCCCCAGTTCTCTCTGTTCCTGCACCCCCTTGAACATAAGAACATAAGAACTAGGAGCAGGAGTAGGCAATTCAGCCCCTTGAGCCTGCTCCGCTGTTCAATACGATCATGGCTGATCTTGTCTCGCCCTCAACTCCACTTTCCTGCCTGTTCTCCATAACCCTTCAACCCTTTACTAATTAAAAATCTGTCCATCTCCTCCTTAAATTTACTCAATATCCCGGCATCCACTGGGGTAGTGAATTCCACAGACTCACGACTCTTTGAGAGAAGTAATTTCTCCTCATCTCGGTTTTAAATCTGCTACCTCTTATCCTAAAACTATGACCTCTCATTCTAGATTTCCCCACAAGAGGAAACATCCTCTCTACGTCTACTTTGTCAATCCCCTTAGTCATCTTATATACCTTAATTAGACCTCCTCTCATTCTTCTAAACTCTGGAGAGTAAAGGCCTAAAGTGCTCAATCTCTCTGCATAAGACAAACCCCGAATTGTATCCCTTATTTTATACTGCTTCTTCTTGTTCTTCCACCCAAAATGTATCACCAAACAATTCACAGCATTAAATTTCATCTGCCATGTGTCCACCCATTCTACCAATCTGCAATTAGACAGTGGCCCTGGTGGCAGCCTGGTAATTGGCCACCACTAGTAAAATGCCAGTCCAGAGTGCCCGCCAGTGTGGGGCTGGCTACCACTTCCAGTTCCGGCAGTGGGACTTCTTTGAGGCTGACAAAATTCAGCCGATTGCCCTAAATCAATACTGACACCCCTCCTCCTTTTTTTTCCCTTCCCTATCTTTTCTGAACACCTTGTATCCAGGAATATTTATTATTCAATCCTGCCCTTTTTTGAGCCAGGTCTCCATTATCATCACAACATCATATTCCCATGTGGATACCTGCACCGACAGCTCACCAACCTTATTTACTGCATGCCGTGCATTCACATACATGAAGTGTAAACCTAATTTAGACCACAGTGCATTCACTCTTACTCTGACCCCACCAATACCTTACTATTTCCTACCCTAGTGCTATCTGTCTCTCCCAATCCTTTGTGCACCTTGCTTTCCTTTCTAATGTTCCCACCCTCCTGCCAAGTTAACTTAAACTCTCCCCAATAGCACCAGCAAACCACCCTGCAAGGATATTGGTCCCGGCCCTGTTGGGCTTCAACCCATCTGGACTGTTCAAGTCCCGCCACATGAAAAGATATCCCAATGTCCCCAGAGTGAAAGCCCATAAATCTAAACCAATTTAAGTAATTGATGGCAAGGAAGAGTTACAAATCGCCACAAATTGCTGAATGATTTGTCCCACTCTGTCGTTATATTTAGAAAAACACCCCCATGAATTTCAAGAAATTGGCAGCAGTAGCGCTGTTAAAACAAATTAAACTTATGCAGAAAATTAGGGGTTAACAACGTAAGGGCTTTTTAAGGATGAAATTTATGTTCCTGTAATGTCACCCAACCTTGGAGGCTCAGAGAGGGACCAATTAAAACTGTGGAGTCTCACTTCTGCAGGGACTAAATTGTTCCTCAAGGTTTAAAAAAAATCCTACTTTTCCTTTTTTTCTCTCTTCTTCCAATCTTTCATTTCCTCTCCATTTCTCCTTCAGTATCTAATTTGACTCTAATTCACCCTATATCTTCTCCATTATTCCTTCTATTTCTTTATCCTTAAATCTCATTAGTTAAGGAGACTATTGGTCCCATCTTTCACCAAGGAACCAGATGGCACGTTGAACTTGCCGCACCATTATCATTTCACAATTCCAGCAATATTTGATGCAAAAAAATGATCAAGCTGAAAGATGAGGGGGGAAAAAAAATCAAACTTTGCTGGGCTAAAATTACCCAAGTGCTCCCCGTTTGCCAATATTTTATGATTGGAGGCTTGAAAATCACAGTTGGCAGCCTATCTGACCACAGCAGGAGTCACTGCCAAAACCTGTTCTGTCTTCATCTGACATTCATACATGCGCAGTTCCAGCAGGGGTCAGGAGGAGGAAACCTACAAATTCCTCCTCTCTCCTTCCCTCCCTCCCCAGGGTGGCAGCGCAATAATGACTTGCATTTATATACCACTTTAATGAAGTACAATACCCTAAGCCATTTCACAGAAGCACCATCAAATAAAATTTAACTCTGAGCCACAAGCCAAAGATAATGCCTCTACTGATTGCTCAACTATTAATTCTGCAGACAGCAGGGATTACACCTTGTGCTTGCCTGGTCTCTATGGCTTAACTCCTCACGAGATTTTTTAAATTTGTTTACAGGTTGTCAGTGACACTGGCAAGGTTGCTTTCCTCGTCAATTATTGCCTCATGAGCAACCCCCATCCAGTCACCCCACCACTGCTGGCTGTGCCTCAATCATATAGGTCCCACTCTCTGGAATTTCCTCCCTAAGCCCCTTTATCTCCCCAGGTCCCCCTCCCCCTCCTTAAAACTCAACTCGTACATTCTAATCTCTCCTTTGGCCCATGTCCATTTTCTATGCGCCTATCTGAGGCACCTTAGGACCTTTTTCTATGTTAAAGGTGCTATATAAATTCAAGTTCTTGTTTTATCCCTAGTTACATTGAGAAAGTGATGGAGAGCCGCCTTCTTGTAGGGCTGGTGCTCCGATGATAGTGTTAGGTGGGCATTTCCAGGATTTTGACCAAATGACAATGAAAAAGAGGTGATATTTTGTCAATCAGCCTGATATGTGGCCTGGAAGGGAATTTGGAGGTGATGGTGTTCCTTTGATATTGCTGCTCTTGAATGAGAGGTGCTGTTGAAGTAAACTCACTGAGCCTTAGGGAAGCCTGTTCTCACCATGGAAGTGAAATTGGTCTCCGGTGATAATGCAAAACGTGTAGTAACAAATTGGCAGCCCGTTTTACACCCTGCCAAAATAAATTGCAACGAAACTTGGGCAAAGTGTAAAATGGGCTGCCGATTAATTATTGCCTGCTTTGAAATGCTGCTGAAGACCAATTACATCCTTTTTAAAGTATTTCTAAAAAATTCTGTGATAATAAAGATAACAGAAGTGCACAATCTTGAAATCTGAAGAAGTAAACATGCAAACATTAACCGTCAGCCTTTGACTAATTGGTGTCAGCTCACTTACAGAAATTCAACAGCATCAGGATACAAAGCAGCAAGGAGCCCATAAATACTCCAAGAAGGTACAGAGGGTGGAGAAGGACACAGAGCAGGAAGGGGCTAAAGATCTGGCAGCATGGGGGCTTGAAAGGTGGGTGTAAAAGCAAAGGCCTATGGGGGAAAGGTATATGAGGATTGGAGCCACAAGGGGAGGCGACCCGATAAACTAGAAATGGACAAATTGTGACACTGCAGACAGAAATCAAGAGCGAAAGTGGGAAACAGAAGATAGATAAAGGAAACTTTTAATATTCTTTCATTTCTAACTTCTCAAAAATGGTGTGTTTGAAGTTGTATGAAATAATGCAGTCATCGCCTATCAGGACATTAATGTGAAAAATATCAAAAGGAGAGATTTGAAGTCATTCTTAATCAGGATAGACATCTGATGGGTGCATTGTGAGAAAACCTGGCAACAATCATTGAACGTGTCCCGAGGTTTGATCTAAGGTATACATCTGTTTTTAATATTGTTTCAAATAAGCAATCATGCATCAGCTAACCACCTCCTGAAAGCAGACCCAATAACTATTTCTAAAAATATTAATCAAGGTATTTCCACAAAATAGTATTTTCAATTGCTTTACATCATCATTCTTCTAATTCTCAGCTTTCACTCTTTTAGCAAAGCATCTCAGATTCAGGGGTTATACATCAACATTAAACCGAAGACGTGGTTTGTAATATGCCGCAAAAAAATTGAAATCTGCTGTTGGAAAATTGAGGGGAAAGCTTTTCTAGATAACAGGCCTCAGAAACGTCATGTTTAAGGCATTATAAAATTGTAAGCTTAGTACACAGTCAGACTGGAAATGTTTAACTTTTAGAGATGCACAGCAGCAGGCAAACACAAAAACATGGTCTGGCCTTTCAGGAAAAATAACCAAGCACCAAAACCATTGCTACTATTTATAACAATGACAACAGAAATACCAAAACAATGCTTAAAAGGAAGCAATCGTGGCTCCGAACAATTGGAATGCTCCACCAGATTAAATTTGCCAAATGCGGTTTGTATTCTTCTGGGAGGAAAAAAACAATAAAATAGAGAAATACACAAATGTTTCATTGCGAATGGTACTGTGCACATAGACAGGCAAGTTTACAACCTTCTGGCTAGTGGACTTGGTGCCACCAACATGGCACATGGCACACATGGAAGTATCAGGCTCTTTAAGCAGGGACTCACTTTGTCAAGATGCCTACCTAACTAATGAGGTGTGCAGTCTTTCAGCACTTTACTCATATCAACACATTTAAAAAACACATAACATGATTATCCATCTGCTTAGAATGCAATCATACTGTACATTCTGCTTAACCATCTACAGTAGGTGAAAATGGAAGCACCAAGCACAAAGGGTAGAAGCTTTACTACCTCATTTTTTATTTTCATTTTTACAATGAAAAAGAAAGGACTTGAATTTACATAGAGAAAGAGAGTTGTGAGATTTAGGGAGGGAATTTCAGAGCTTAGGGGCTAGGCAGATGAAGACCCTGCCACCAATAGTGGAGCGATTAAAATCAGGGGTGTTCAAGAGGCTAGAATTAGATGAGTGCAGATTTCTGAGGGCTGTGGGACTGGAGGAGATTACAGAGGAGGGGTGAGGCCATGGAGGGATTTGAAAACAAGGATGAAAATTTTAAAACCAAGGCGTTGCTTGACTGGGAGCCAATGTAGATCAGCAAGCACGGGGTGATAGATGAATGGGACTTAGTGCATTAAGGACACTGACCAGGAGTGCATTGGAATACCAAGCGTAGAGGTAACAAAGGCATGAATGAGGGTTTTAGCAACAGATGAGCTGAGACATGAGTAAAGTCGGGCAATGTTATGGAGGTGGGAATAGGAGTTCTTAGTAATGACGTGGATATATGGTCAGAAGCTCATCTCGTTGTCAAATATGACACCAAGTTTGCAAACATTCTGGTTCAGCCTCAGACAGTTGCCAGGAAGAGGGATGGAATTGGTAGCTAGGGGATGGAGTTTGTGGTGGGAACTGAAGACAATGGGATGGATTTTACGTTCCCTCTGCCGGTAGCGAGCGTTGGTGAGCTGCCTCTGCACTGGTGTTATTTTTAAAGGGCTGCCAGACCGGCACAGTGGAACCACCTACCCCCCAACCCCCAACCCCCGCAAATACACTGAAACTTATTTTCTGACCCATCTCCCCCACCCAAAACAATGGAATTAAATGGATGCCCTGTTCCCACCCAAAAACACTTACATTGATGATTTGACCTCTCTTCCCCCCTCAAATGTTCAAAGTGCTGAGGTCACCCCTTTCCCTCCCCCTCTACACTATATATGCAGATCTAACCCTGTTTCACCACCCCCCCCCCCCCCCGCCCCCCACTCTAAAAATCCTAAGCTCCCCCCTTCTCCACCTCGGTCTTGCCAGCTTTCCCAGGAAGGGAAAGTGAAGGCGTGAGTGCCAGCTGCCGCAAGCAAGATCCCGGACAGCCGATAGGATCAGGGGAAATTACATTTAAATGTATTCATATACTTTATTTAAATATTTAAAGTCAGAACCATTGCCGAGTGACAGGGGGGCTGCCCTGGAGCCTTGCCGCTGCCCAGAAGATCGAACTTGGCAATCCAGGTGTCGGGCTCCTTGGCGGGCCACTGCCGGTAAGATTTTTCAGCACCACCCCCACCCCACCCCTTCCCCACCACGGAGCCCGACATCAAGAGCTCAACAAAATTCAGCCCAATGGCTTCAATCTTCCTAATATTTAATTGGAGAATTTCTGCTCATCCAGCACTGGATGTTGGACAAGCAGTCTGATAATTTAGTAGTGGAGGAGTCGAGGGAGGTGTTGGTGAGGTACAGCTGGGTATCATCAGCATACATGTTTTTGGATGATGTCACCAAAGGGCAGCATATGGATGAAAAATGGAGAAGGGGGGCAAGGATAGATTCTTGGCAAACACCACAGGTAATGGTGCGGAAACAAGAAGAGAAGCCATGCAAAGTGATACTCTATATGCAATTTGATAGATAAGAATGGAATCGGGCAAGTTGAGCCCCAGCCATCTGGATGACAGTGGACAGGTATTGGAGGAGGATGGTGTGGTCAACGATGTCAAAGGCTGCAGACAGATCAGGAAGTTGGAGGAGGGATAATTTACCTTTGTCACAGTCACACAGGATGTCATTTGTGACTTTGGTAAGAGCCATTACGATACTGTGGCATGGGTGGAAACCAGATTGGAGGGATTCAAACATGGAATTCCGGGAAAGATGGGCACAGATTTGGGAGGCAACAACATATTCAAGGACATTGGTGAGGAAAGGGAAATTGAAGATGGGGCGGTAGTTTGCAAGGTCAAGGGTTATTTTTTAGGATAGGGGTGATAACGGCAGGTTTAAAGGAGAGAGAGAAAAACAGACCCTGAAGAGAGAGAGAGATCTGTTAACAAAATCAGCTAACATGGGGACCTGGAGGGGAAGTTGGGTGATCAGCAGTTCAGTGGGAATAAGGTCGAGAGAGCAGGAGGCGGGTCTCATGGACATGATGAGCTCAGAGAGGGCATGAAGTGAGATAGGAGAGAAACTAAAGAAAGATATGAGTTCAGCTCTAGGGCGGGGGGGATCTTTAGTGGAAGTTTGGCCTCATGGGCTAGTGGAAGGGAGGGAAGTAGAGGAGGCTGATTGGATGGTATCGATCTTAGTGACCAAGAAGTCCGTGAGCTCCTTGCACTTATTGCTATAGCTGAGGGTGAAGGGGACAAGGGAGAGATGTTTAAGAAGATGGTCTGCAGGGGAGAAGCTGGGGTTAGCTTTAGATTCCAGGATGATCCTGGAACAGTGAGCAATTTTAACAGATGAGAGCAGGACCTGATAGTGCTTTATGTGGTTGTCCACCATATCCATTCAAGTCTGCATTCCTTGGGCTTAAGGAAGCGGAGATTAGGGGTTAACGGGGGAAACAGCCAGAGTGAGAGAAGGTACTGGTTTTAATGGGAACGAGGGCATCAAAAGTGGCGGTGAGGGTGCAGTTGAGCATATCAGTAGGTGCAGAAATGTCGTGAACAGAAGGCCGAAGGCTAGATAGTTGGGATTTTGAAAGTACAGTTGTAAGTGAACCGGGGGGCTAGTTTTTTCCAGGGTTGGGTACAGAAGGAGGTAGGGTTGGTGCGTGTAAGGGGGATGTGAGTGGAGAGTGATACAAGGATGTGATCAGAGATTGCCTTATCTGTTGTTAATACAATGGGAGTAGCTAGACCCTAGTGAGTTCAAGGGAATGGTTGTGAATATGGTTTGGAGAGTTCACATGGAAGGAGAGATTTAGGGAGGAGAAGAGTCCAGTGAACTCAGAGGAGAGAGAACATGATGAGTTGAAATAGAGGTTGAAATCACTGAAGATTAAAAGTCATTCGGTGCAGAGGAGGAAAGCAGTGAAGATATCTCGGTGAGAAAGTTTTCATCCTACTGGGTGGGCGGTAGAGAATAAGGACTTTAAATAAGAGGCAAGAGGGGTGGAACAAGGTGAGATGCTCAAAGGAGGAGTCAGTGTCAAGAGTAGGGGTTCAGTGTTAAATGAATCTGAGCCAAATGTGAAGAATGAAGATAAACACAGATCCTTTTCTTGATAGTCGGTTTATTCACAGAATGCAGCATTACATATCTCTGCCTCCTACCTTCCTCCCCATATCCTAGAAGGCTCTTTTTATATCTGCTCTAAGTCCTTAATTAAACAATGTCCTTCACCTGTGTATCGTTAACAACATAATTAACCTACCATTAACAGTCAGCCTAGGTGTGATTTGATGATAAGAGCCACACTGCCACACTGTCAGTCTGGGTGGGGCAAGTGGTGGAAGGTATAGCCAGTCAGGGAGGCTTCATTTAGGGGGAAGGTGTCATCACCCATCAGCCTTGTTTTTGTCAAGGCCTTGATGTTGATGCAATCATGCACGATAAGTTCAAGATGGCAAGGGCCTTTTTTCACAAGGGAACGGACATGCCGGAAAGATAAGTGGAGGGGGGCGGGGTGGTGGTGAGAGCTGATCCACTAGCTGAGCCAATCGGGTCGCTACTGGGAAGGGTGAGTTGGACACACAGGAGATTGGCAAGATTAATACTTTGCGGAGAGATAAACATGACAGTTCTGCTAGCCCCTTGTCCCCTACTGGGGTAGGGCTCATGCCCCTATCCACTCTCAGGGTAGTTAATGGGAATGAGCTGTGAAAGAAGGTGGCCTGTGGCCGAGATGCAGCTTTGCATCTGTCAGGATGAGGGGATGCCTAAACTCGTCCACCAGCGCAGTTGTAGTGCCTCCCTCCCCATGCCCCAATTCCTCCTCCATAACCCCTTGCAATCCCTCAAAAGGAGAGAGTTATGGACTTGTCACCTTGGCAGAACGAAGGAGGTCATTGACCCTCTTGCAGCAGCACTGGACCCATGTCCGGGGGTGGGGTGACCCCACAGCTGCTGACCTCCTCAGCAATCTCCATTCAGGTTTGCTTGGACAGGTGGGAGGACCTGTTCTTGCTATTGCCGGGTAAGAGGACCTCCTGCCTTTCCCTTGGAGCCTGGAGGAAAATCTCAAGGGAGGTATCTCTAAACCGTGGGGCTACCCTGTGTCTTGCCTCTGCTATTCTGAGGGGTCCGTCTCCAGGGGGTTGGGGGGGTGGGGGCTAGGAATCCCTCCAACACTGGTCTCAGTAGTGAACAGAAAGCAGCAAATCAGTCCAAGGTAGCTGAAGTAGGGAATCATGGGATAATTAGCAAGAAGAATGCTGAAACTACTAACAATGTTATGTGAGCCACTGAAGTAGAAAACTGAAAATAATGTATAATCTCAACTGTGAAGATACAGTTAAAGGGAGACGTGACTAGGGGAAAGGACAAGAACAAAGAAGGGGACCGAGTGATCGAACCACAAACCGATGGCCTTGGAAAGGCTAGATGGCTGACGCAGAGAATGTCATGTGAAGTTAATGTGGATTGAACAAAGGAGTTTTGAGTCGCCTCTCGAATCTCACTGAGAGACATACTCCCCTGTATGTATACTTGCAGTTCTGAATAAATTTTGCTTGCTTCACCTACAGCCATCTCGTGTGAATAGTTCTCAATACTACTCCAGCAACAATGCAAGCAGGGCTGGCAGGGCTTTAAATATGGCACCAGTACCCCTGCTCCGGAGTCATACGTATACGGCATCTCGCATTCTGCCCCCGCCACGTGATTGGTCGGCCCCCATGTCTTCATTATGTAAAGTGGCCGCCTGCCGCGTGATCGCGGTGTGCCACCCACCCACATGACTAGCGGGAATGCGCACGTTTCTGGGTCCGCTGCCGGGACCCACGACGGGCTCACTAAATTCAGGCCAGATGTGTGCAATGGTGCACTGCAACTTGGCTGATCCAAGTGTCAAGAAGAAGTTAAAGGCAGCTGAAACCTTCACTGTCATGGACAGAACCAAGTTGGGGAGAAGGTTCAGAGGTCTGTTGCTGGAGATGACAAAGTCCCAAGCTTGCCTCCCTGGTGAAACAATAGCGACAAAAAATACAACCCCTCAAATAGGTCCAATTAACCGTAACCCAGTTAGTTTAGTTTAGTTTAGAGATACAGCACTGAAACAGGCCCTTCGGCCCACCGAGTCTGTGCCGACCATCAACCACCCGTTTACACTAATCCTACACTAATCCCATATTCCTATCACATCCCCACCTATCCCTATATATTTCCCTACCACCTACCTATACTAGGGGCAATTTCTAATGGCCAATTTACCTATCAACCTGCAAGTCTTTGGCATGTGGGAGGAAACCGGAGCACCCGGAGGAAACCCACGCAGACACAGGGAGAACTTGCAAACTCCACACAGGCAGTACCCGGAATTGAACCCGGGTCGCTGGAGATGTGAGGCTACGGTGCTAACCACTGCGCCACTGTGCCGCCCCTTGAATAGGAATGTGTCTATTGAGCTTTCCGCTGCTCATGACTGTGAAACTCCTCCTCACCTTCCAGCTCCCTGTGGGCAGAAGGGAATTTCCAAAGGAGTATCCATCCTGTGCAGAGAGGGGATATTGCAGCTCTCAATGAAATTCTCTTCAACTGGAGGTGTGAAAAAGAGCAAAACTAAAAAGTAAACACCAATTTGAACTTAAATGCTCATAAAAAACCAATGCACCAAAAATATTTTTTTATTCTTTAGCAAACAGGGTTAAGGAAAATCCCAAAGCCTTTTATTCATATATAAGGAGAAAGAGGGTAACTAGAGAAAGGATTGGCCCACTAAAGGACAAAGGAGGAATGTTATGCTTGGACTCAGAGAAAATGGGTGAGATTCTAAACGAGTACTTTGCATCGGTATTCACCGAGGAGAGGGACATGACGGATGTTGAGGTGAGGAACAGATGTTTGATTACTCTAGGTCAAGTCGGCATAAGGAGGGAGGAAGTGTTGGGTATTCTAAAGGGCATTAAGGTGGACAAGTCCCCAGGTCCGGATGGGATCTATCCCAGGTTACTGAGGGAAGCGAGAGAGGAAATAGCTGGGGCCTTAACAGATATCTTTGCAGCATCCTTAAACACGGGTGAGGTCCCGGAGGGCTGGAGAATTGCTAATGTTGTCCCCTTGTTTAAGAAGGGTAGCAGGGATAATCCAGGTAATTATAGACCGGTGAGCCTGACGTCAGTGGTAGGGAAGCTGCTGGAGAAGATACTGAGGGATAGGATCTATTCCCATTTGGAAGAAAATGGGCTCATCAGTGATAGGCAACATGGTTTTGTGCAGGGAAGGTCATGTCTTACCAACTTAATAGAATTCTTTGAGGAAGTGACAAAGTTGATTGATGAGGGAAGGGCTGTCGATGTCATATACATGGACTTCAGTAAGGCGTTTGATAAGGTTCCCCATGGCAGGCTGATGGAGAAAGTGAAGGCGCTTGGGGTCCAAGGTGTACTAGCTCGATGGATAAAGAACTGGCTGGGCAACAGGAGACAGAGAGTAGCAGTAGAAGGGAGTTTCTCAAAATGGAGACGTGTGACCAGTGGTGTTCCACAGGGATCCGTGCTGGGACCACTGTTGTTTGTGATATACATTAATGATTTGGAGGAAAGTATAGGTGGACTGATTAGCAAATTTGCAGACGACACTAAGATTGGTGGAGTAGCAGATAGTGAAGGGGACTGTCAGAGAATACAGCAGAATATAGATAGATTGGAGAGTTGGGCAGAGAAATGGCAGATGGAGTTCAATCAGGGCAAATGCGAGGTGATGCATTTTGGAAGATCCAATTCAAGAGTGAACTATACAGTAAATGGAAAAGTCCTGGGGAAAATTGATGTCCAGAGAGATTTGGGTGTTCAGGTCCACTGTTCCCTGAAGGTGGCAACGCAGGTAAATAGAGTGGTCAAGAAGGCATACGGCATGCTTTCCTTCATCGGACGGGGCATTGAGTACAAGAGTTGGCAGGTCATGTTACAGTTGTATAGGACTTTGGTTCGGCCACATTTGGAATACTGCGTACAGTTCTGGTCGCCACATTATCAAAAGGATGTGGATGCTTTGGAGAGGGTGCAGAGGAGGTTCACAAGGATGTTGCCTGGTATGGAGGGCGCTAGCTATGAAGAGAGGTTGAGCAGATTAGGATTATTTTCATTAGAAAGACGGAGGTTGAGGGGGGACCTGATTGAGGTGTACAAAATCATGAGAGGTATAGACAGGGTGGATAGCAAGAGGCTTTTTCCCAGAGTGGGGGTTTCAATTACTAGAGGACACGAGTTCAAAGTGAAAGGGGAAAAGTTTAGGGGGGATATGCGTGGAAAGTTCTTTACGCAGAGGGTGGTGGGCACCTGGAACGCATTGCCAGCGGAGGTGGTAGATGCGGGCACGATGGATTCTTTTAAGATGTATCTAGACAGATACATGAATGGGCAGGAAGAAAAGAGATACAGAACCTTAGAAAATAGGCGACATGTTTAGAGAGAGGATCTGGATCGGCGCAGGCTTGGAGGGCCGAAGGGCCTGTTCCTGTGCTGTAATTATCTTTGTTCTCTTTGTTCTTTGTTCTTATTTGTTCAAGGGATGTGGGCGTTGCTGGCTAGGCCTGCATTTATTGCCCATCCCTAATTGCCCTTGAAAAGATGGTGGTGAGCTGCCTTCTCGAACTGCTGTGGTCCTTGGGGTGCAGGTACACCAACAGTGCTGATAGAACGGGAGTTCCAGGATTTTGACTCAGCGACAATGATGGAATGATGCTATAGTTCCAAGTCAGGATGGTGTGTGGCTTGCAGGGGAACTTGCAGGTGGTGGTGTTCTCATGTGTCTGCTGCCCTTGTCCTTCTAGGTGCTAGAGGTCGCAGCTTTGGAATGTGCTGTCAAAGGAGCCTTGTCGAGTTGCTGCAGTGCATCTTATAGATGGTACACACTGCTGCCACTGTGCATTGGTGGTAGAGGGAGTGAATGTTTAAGGTGATGTATGGGGTGTCCATCAAGCAGGCTGCTTTGTCCTGGATGGTGTTGAGCTTCTTGAGTGTTGTTGGAGCTGCACCCATCCAGGCAATTGGAGAGAATACCATCACACTCCTGACTTGTGCCTTGCAGATGGTGGACAGGCTTTGTGGAGACACGAGGTGAATTACTCGCCGCATAATTCCTAGCCTCTGACCTGCTCTTGTAACCACAGCATTTATGTGGCTGGTCCAGTTCAGTTTCTGGTCAATGGGGACCCCTAGGATGTTGATAGTGGGGGATTCAGCAATGGTAATGCCATTGAACATCAACGGGAGATTACCTCTTGTTTGAAATGGTCATTGCCTGGCACTTGTGTGGCACGAATGTTACGTCACTTATCAGCCCAAGCCTGGATATTGTCCAGGACTTGCTACATATGAACATGGACTGCTTCAGTATCTGGGGAGTCATGAATGGTGCCGAACATTGTGCAATCATTAACGAACATCCCCACTGCTAACCTTATGATGGAAGGAAGGTCATTGATGAAGCAGCTGAAGATGGTTGGGCCTAGGACACTACCCTGAGGAACTCCTGCAGTGATGTCCTAGGACTGAGATGATTGACCTCCAACAACCACAGCCATCTTCCTTTTTGCAAGGTATGACTCCAACCAGCGGAGATTTTTTCCCCGATTCCCATTGACTTCAGTTTTGCTATGGCTCCTTGATGCCATATTCGGTCAAACGCTGCCTTGATGTCAAAGACAGTCACTGTCACCTCACCTTTGGAATTCAGCTCTTTTGTCCATGTTTGGACCAAGGCTGTAATGAGGTCAGGAGCTGAGTGGCCCAGGCAGAACCCAAATTGAGCATCAGTGAGCAGGTTATTGCTGAGCAAGTGCCACTTGATAGCACTGTCGATGACCCCTTCCATCACTTTGCTGATGATCGGGAGTAGACTGATAGGGCAGTAATTGACCGGGTTGGATTTGTCCTGCTTTTTGTGTACAGGACATACCTGGGCAATTTTCCACATTGCTGGGGAGATGCCAGTGTTGTAACTGTACTGGAACAGCTTGGCTAGGGGTGCGGCTAGTCCTGGAGCACAGGTCTTCAGTACTATTGCTAGAATATTGTCAGGGCCCATTGGCTTTGCAGTATCTGGTGCCTTCAGCCATTTCTTGATATCACACAAAGTGAATTAGATTGGCTGAAGATTGGCATCTGTGATGCTGGGGACTTCAGGAGGAGGCCGAGATGGATCATCCACTTGGAACTTCTGGGTGAAGATGCTAGCAAATGCTTCACTCTTGTCTTTTGCACTGATGTGTTGGGCTCGCCCATCGTTTAGAATGGGAATATTTGTGGAACCTCCTCCTCCTGCCACTTGTTTAATTGTCCACCACCTTTCACGACTGGATGTGGCGGGACTGCAGAGCTTAAATCTGATCCGTTGTTTGTGGGATTGCTTAGCCCTGTCTACTGCATGCTGCTTCTGCTGTTTGGCATGCAAATAGTCCTGTGTTGTAGCTTTACCAGGCTGACACATTTTGAGGTATGCCTGGTGCTGCTCCTGGCATGCCTTCCTGCACTCTTCATTGAACCAGGATTGGTTCCACGGCTTGATGGTAATGGTAGAGTGGGGATATGTCAGGCCATGAGGTTACAGATGGTGGTTGAGTACAATTCTGCTGCTGCTGATGGCCCACAGCACTTCATAGATGCCCAGTTTTGAGTTGCTAGATCTTTTTGAAATATATCCCATTTCGTAAGGTGATAGTGCCACACAACACGATAGTGGGTACCCACAGTATGAAAACTGGACGTGGTCTCCACAAGGACTGTGCAGTGGTCACACCTACCAATACTGTCATGGACAGATGCATCAGCGACAAGTAGATTGGGGAGGATGAGGTCAAGTAGGTTTTTGCTTCTTGTTGGTTCCCTCACCACCTGTCGCAGACCCAATCTAGCAGCTATGTCCTTTAGGACTCGGCCAGCTCAGTCAGTAGAGTCATAGAATTTTACAGCATAGAAACAGGCCCTTCAGTCCACCGTGTCTGTGCCAGCCATCAATTCTATTCTAATCCCATCTATTCTACTACCATTTTCCAGCACTTGGCCCATAGCCTTGTATGCTATGGCATTTCAAGTGCTCATCTAAATACTTCTTAAATGTTGTGAGGGTTCCTGCCTCTACCATCCCTTCAGGTACTGTGTTCCAGATTCCAACCACCCTTTGGGCGAAACAAATTTTCCTCAAATCCCCTCTAAATCCCTGCCCCTTTATTTTTCTTTAGCCTCCGTGTCTCGAGAGACAATGGGTAAATGCCTAGAGGTGGTCAATGATTTGTGGAGCAGCGCCTGGAGTGGCTATAAAGGCCAATTCCAGAGTGACAGACTCTTCCACAGGCGCTGCAGATAAAATTGGTTGTCAGGGCTGTTACACAGTTGGCTCTCTCCTTACACTTCTGTCTTTTTTCCTGCCAACTGTTAAGTCTCTTCGAATCGCCTCTCTTTAACCCAGCCTTTATGGCTGTCCGCCAGCTCTGGCGATCGCTGGCAACTGACTTCCATGTCTTGTGATCAATGTCACAGGACTTCATGTCGTGTTTGCAGACGTCTTTAAAGCAGAGACATGGATCTGATACCAGTGACGAGCTCGCTGTACAATGTGTCCTTGGGGATCCTGCCATCTTCCATACGGCTCACATGGCCAAGACATCTCAAGTGCCGCAGGCTCAGTAGGGTGTATATGCTGGGGATGTTGGCCACCTCGAGGACTTCTGCATTGGAGATACGGTCCTGCCACCTGATGCCAAGGATTCTCCGGAGACAGCAAAGGTGGAATGCATTGAGAGGTCGCTCTTGGCTGATATACATTGTCCAGGCCTCGCTGCCGTACAGCAACGTACTGAGGACACAGGCTTGAAACACTTGGACTTTTGTGTTCTGTGTCAACGCGCCATTTCCCACACCCTTTCCCATGCGCTTGTCGATTTCTACATCGAGAAACAGGTTACTGGTGATAGTTGAGCCTAGGTAGGTGAATTCTTGAACCACTTCCAGAGCGTGGTCGCCAATATTGATGGATGGAGCATTTCTGACGTCTGTCCCACGATGTTCGTTTTCTTAAGGCTGATGGTTAGGCCAAATTCATTGCAGGCACTCTTCAGTGTGAGATGTTAATGCAGCATCGTCAGCAAAGAGGAGTTCCCTGATGTGGACTTTCTGTACTTTGTTCTTCGCTCTAAGATGGGCAAGGTGAACAACCTGCCACCTGATCTTGTGTGGAGGAAAATTCCTTCTTGTGAAGACTTAAACGCATGTGAGAGCAGCAGGGAGAAGAAGATCCCAAACAGTGTAGGTGCGAGAACACAGCCCTGTTTCACGCCACTCAGGATAGGAAAGGGGTCTGATGAGGCGCCGCTATGCTGAATGGTGCCTTTCATATTGTCATGGAATGAGGTGATGATACTTAGTAGCTTTGGTGGACATCTGATCTTTTCTAGTAGTCTGAAAAGACCACGCCTGCCCACGAGGTCAAAGGCTTTGGTGAGTTCAATGAAAGCAACACAGAGGGGCATCTGTTGTTCGCGGCATTTCTCCTGTAGCTGGCGAAGGGAGAAAAGCATGTCAATGGTGGATCTCTCTGCTCGAAAGCAGCACCGTGCCTCAGGGTAAACATGCTCAGCCAGCTTCTGGAGTCTGTTTAAAACGATTCGAGTGAAGGCTTTCCCCACGATGCTGAGCAGGGAGATTCCACGGTAGTTGTTGCAGTCACCGCGGTCACCTTTGTTCTTATAGAGGGTGATGATATTGGCATTGCGCATGTCCTGTGGTACTGCTTCCTCATCCCAGCACAGGCAAAGCAGTTCATGGAGTGCTGAGAGTATAGCAGGCTTGGCACTCTTGATTATTTCAGAAGTAATGCCGTTCTTCCCAGGGGCTTTTCCACTGGCTAGAGAATCAATGGGAACACTGAGTTCCGATTTTGTTGGCTGTTCGTCCAGCTCATCCATGACTGGCAGAGACTGGGCTGGATTGAGGGCGGTCTCGTGACAACATTTTCTCTGGAGCACAGTTCTAGGTAGTGCTCCACCCAGCTGTTCATTTGCTTGCGTTGGTCAGTGATCGTTTCCCCTAATTTAGACTTGAGGGGGGCGACCTTCTTGATGGTTGGCCCAAATGCTCTCTTAATACCATCATACATTCCTCATTTCGGTGTTGGAGGCCAGCTGAAAACAACTGCATAGGTGTTGCCAATCGTCATTTGCACAGCGCCTGGCTGTTCTTTGTGCGGTGCTTCTGGCGGCTTTCAGTGTTAAGGATGTCAGCTTGCTGGGGGCTTTCTTGTAGTTCAGCAGTGCAGTGCTCTTAGCGGTTAAGACTGGTTCCATCTCTTCAAAGTGAGATTGAAACCAGTCTGCATTCTGCTTCTTACGTTTGCCAAGGGTGGTCATTGCTGAGTCATAGATGGCATCTCTGATGTGGGCCCACTTGGTCTCTGCATCCCCTGCAGGAGTGTTTTGAAGGGCTTTTTCAAGTGAATTAAGAAACTTTTGTGACATCTGTGAGTAAGAAATTCTGTTTGTGTTGATGCGCGGGCAGCCCTTCTGCTCAGAGTGATGTAGCTTCTTTGGTTTGAGTCTAACTTTGCTGCACACCAGGGAGCGGTCGGTGTCGCAGTCCGCACTGTGGAAGCTGTGTGTGATTTGTACACTGTTCATAGAGGCTCGCCTTGTGACGATGAGGTCCAGCTGGTGCCAATGACGTGATCTCGGGTGTCTTCATGAAACCTGGTGACAGGGTTTAGTTTGAAAGAACGAGTTGGTGATGCAGAGGTTGTGATAGGTACACAACTCCAGCAGTCTCTGTCCATTCTCATTCATCCATCCAATGCCATAGCACCCAAGGCAGGAGGGCCATGAGTCATGGTCGGCCCCAAACCTGGCGTTAAAGTCCCCCAGCAGGAGCAAATGTTTGGTATTAGAAATGCTGTTAATGATACTCGTAGAAGTGGTCTTTAACTTCAGGTGGGGAGCAAAGTGTTGGAGCATAGATGCTGAGTAGGTGTACTGGACCAGAGGCGGTGAGCAGTCGGATGGACAGTATGCTTTCCGAGCCATTTGTAGCTGGCTCTATCATGCTGAGCAAAGAGTTTCTGATGGCGAAGCCCACTCCATGCTGTCTTGGTTCTTCAGGACCCCTACCCTGCCAGTAGAAGATGTAGTCTTGCTCTCTTAGAGATCCGCTCACAGGGAGGCATGTCTCCTGTAGTGCTGCAATGTCTACATTGAGTCTACTGAGCTTGTTGTTAATGATGGCGGTCTTCCGAGAGTCGTCGATTTGTGTAAGGTCTTCCGACAGGCCAGGACACATAGTTCTGACGTTCCAGCTTGCAAAACGAAGGGCTGTGGTTTCTTCTTTCCTTTTTATGTCATGCTGTTTGGTGCGGTATTACAGTCCACTTGTCAGACAATGACCCTGAGCTCCAATCACCCATTGAAGCAGGTGACAGAACGTTTCTGACCGGGGGCAGCCCGGTTTGAGGCGGGCGGTAGCTGTGCAGTGAGATGCGATGACCGCTCCCACTGACAAAGGCAACCCATGGTGCCCTATCTCTAAGCCAATTGAGCTGGACTTAAAACCCGTAACTGTTGCCTTCCTTGTTGTTTTGGTCGCTGTGAGGCGACTATGGAGTGACCTCTCCATGGCACATGCCTGGGCAGATGTATGGAGGTTGTGAGTTGCCTAAACGTCAAAACACCCCTCTCGGCCTTCCTAGTGGGGTCCAAAGGAGTGCAGAGCATGACGTTTGGCACCAGTATGGCTGCAGAAACTGCCGGAAACATGCCAAAAGTGACACATGACCACCTTAGGGGTTCCGCTCCGGATTTTCTGTTAGGGCTTACCTTAAATCTATGTCCCCTGGTTATTGATCCCTCTGCTAAGAGAAAAAGTTTCTTCCTATCTATCCTATCAATGCCTATCAAAATTTTGTATACTTCAATCATGTCCCCTCTCAGCCTTCTCTGCTCTAAAGTAAACAATCCTAGCCTTTCCAGTCTCTCTTCATAGCTGAAATGCTCCAGCCCAGGCAACATCCTGGTGAATCTGACTCTGTACCCTCGCCAATGCATTCACATCCTTCCTATAGTGTGGTGACCAGAATTGTGCACAGTACTCCAGCTATGGCCTAACTAGCATTTTATACAGCTCCATCATAACCTCTCTGCTCTTATATTCTATGCCTCAGCTAATGAAGGAAAGTATCCCATATGCCTTCCTAACCATCTTACCTGTGCTGCTGCCTTCAGTGATCTATGGACAAGTACACCAAGGTCCCTCTGATCCTCTGTACTTCCTAGGCTCCTACCATCCATTGTATATTCCCTTGCCTTGTTAGTCCTCCCAAAATGCATCACCTCACACTTCTCAGGATTAAATTCCATTTGCCACTGCTCCGCACAACTTACTAGCCCATCTATATCGGCCTATTCCTCCTCACTATTTATGACACCATCAATTTTCGTGACATCTGCGAACTTACTGATCATATCTCCTATATTCACGTCTAAATCATTAATGTACACTACAAACAGCAAAGGTCCCAGCACCGATCCCTGTCACTGGTCACAGGCTTCCACTCGCAACAACAACCCTCGACCATCATCCTCTGCCTCCTGCCACTAAGCCAATTTTGGATCTAATTTGCCAAATTGCCCTGGATCCCATGGGCTCTTACCTTTTTAACCAATCTTCCATGTGGGACCTTATCAAAAGCCTTACTGATGTCCATGTAGACTACATCAACTGCCTTACCCTCATCTACACATCTAGTCACCTCCTCAAAAATTCAATCAAATTTGTTGGACACAATCTCCCCCTGACAAAGCCATGCTGACTATCCCTGATTAATCCCTGCCTCTCCAAGTGGAGATTAATCCTGTCCCTCAGAATTTTTTCCAATAGTTTCCCTACCACTGATGTTAGACTCACTGGCCTGTAATTACCTGGTTTATCCCTGCTACCCTTCTTGAATAATGGTACCACATTCGCTGTCCTCCAGTCCTCTGGTACCTCTCCTGTGGCCAGAGAAGATTTGAACATTTGTGTCAGAGTCTCCCTTGCCTCACATAGTAGCCTGGGATACATCTCATCTGGACCTGGGGATTTATCCACTTTTAAGCCCGCTAAAACAGCTAATACTTCCTCCGTATCAATGCTAATATGTTCAAGTATATCACAATCCCCCTCCCTGATCTCTAGACCAATATCGTCCTTCTCCATAGTGAACACAGATGAAGAGTAATCATTTTAAACCTCACCTATGTCCTCCGGCTCCACACACAGATTGCCACTTTGGTCCCTAATGGGCCCTACTCTTTCCCTGGTTATCCTCTTGCCCTTAATATACTGATAAAACGCCTTGGGATTTTCCTTTATCTTGCCCACCAATGTTTTTTCACGTTCCCTCTTCGCTCTCCTAATTACTTTTTTAAGTACCCCCCTACACTTTCTATTCTCCTCTAGGGCCTCCGCTGTTTTCATCGCTTTGAATCTGTCATCAGCCTCCTTTTTTTTCCTTATCCAATCCTCTATATCCTGGACATCCAGGGTTCCCTGGACTAGTTGGTCCTACCGTTCACCTTAACGGGAACATGTTGGCCCTGAACTATCACTATTTCCTTTTGGAATGACTCCCACTGGTCTGATGTAGATTTTCCTACAAGAAGCTGATCCCAGTCCACTTTGGCCAGATCCTGTTTTATCATATTGAAATCTGCCCTTCCCCAATTCAGTACTTTTATTTCCGGTCCATCTTTGTCCTTTTCCATAACTACCTTAAATCTTACAGAGTTATGGTCACTATCCCCGAAATACTCCTTCTCTGACACTCCTACCACTTGTCCAGCTTCATTCCCTAAGATTAGGTCCAGTACCGCCCCTTCTCTTGTGTGACTTTCTACGTACTGGCTCAAAAAGCTCTCCTGTATGCACTTTAAGAATTCCGCCCCATTTAAGTCTTTTGCACTAAGACTATCCCAGTTGATATTGGGGAAGTTGAAATCCCCTCCTATTATTACCCTATTATTTTTACAGCTCTCTGAGATTTGCCTACATATCTGCTCCTCTTTCTATCCCTGACTGTTTGGAGGCCTGTAGTACACTCCCAGCCAAGTGATTGCCCCCTTTTTGTTTTTAAGTTCTACCCATATGGCTTCATTTGAGGAACCTTCTAAGATATGATCCCTCCTTACTGCAGTAATTGACTCCTTGATCAACAGTGCAATGCCACCTCCTCTTTTACACCACCCCTCCTCTCCTTCCCCCCGCCCCCCACCATCACACCTGAAGATTCTATACCTGGAATATTCAGCTGCCAGTCCCGCCCTTCTCTCAATCCTGTTTCTGTGATAGCAAGAATATCATATTCCCATGTGTTAATCAATGCCCTCAATTCATCTGTCTCACTAGTAAGACTCCTTGCATTAAATAGATGCAATCCAGCCTTGCATTGTTTGCTTGTGCCCTAACAGGTCTATATTTGTACTGCCTTTCAGACTGACTCAGTTTCTCAGTAGTGGTGATACTGAGTCACTCTTGGTGATGGACATTGAAGTCCCCCACCCAGAGAACATTTTGTGCCCTTGCTACCATCACAGCTTCTTCCAATTGGTGTTCAACATGGAGAAGCACTGATTCATCAGTCGAGGGGTGACGGTCGGTGGTAATCAGCAGGAGGTTTCCTTGCCCATGTTTGACCTGATGCCATAAGACATCATGGGGTCCTGAGTCGATGTTGAGGACTCCCAGGGAAACTCCCTCTCGACTGTATACCACTGTGCCGCCATCTCTGGTAGGTCCGTCCTGCCGGTGGGACTGGACATACCCAGGGATGGTGGTGGTGGTGTCAAGAACATTGTCTGCAAGGTATGATTCCGTGACTATGACTATGTCAGGCTGTTGCTTGACTAGTCTGCAGGACAGCTCTCCCAATTTTGGTACAAGCCCCCAGATGTTAGTAAGGAGGATTTGCAGGGTCGACAGGGCTGGGTTTGCTGTTGTCATTGCCAATGCCAAGATTGATGCCAGGTGGTTTCATTCCTTTTCTTCGACTTTGCAGCAGATTGATACAACTGAATGGCTTGCTAGGCTATTTCAGAGGGCAGTTAACAGTCAACCACATTGCTGTGGGTCTGGAGTCACATGCGGGACAGACCAGGTAAGGACAGCAGATTTCCTTCCCTAAAGGACATTAGTGAACGATATGGGTTTTTACAACAATCGACAATGGTTTCACAGTCACCATTAGACTAGCTTTTTAAATTCCAGATTTATTAATTCAATTCTGCCGTGGTGGGATTTGAACCCATGTCCCCAAGGCATTAGCTTGGGGGTCTGGGTTACTAGTCTAGACATTACCACTATGTCACTGTCTCCCTCTCGAGACAAGTAAAGGAACTCCCAAGATATTACAATTCATGTACACAATGGTTGAGCATCAATTTCTAAGAAGGATAGATGTCTCTTCTGGCCAAGTTGTGCTGTGTCCCTCTTTCTGTGGTGCACAGTGATGGCATCATACAATTGGCATGTACGAATGCCAAATGCAGAGATAAAAGGCACCTCTAATTTTCACTGGTTTTTAAACATGCCATCTGCCTCACCAAAGCTGCCCAGTCAGAAAATCCCAGACAACATGGTGCCAGTGCAATTCAGACAGTCGGCCCTTGATTTTCCACAACATTTTCCACGGTTTGCATCTCTGCCACCCGTGTGTAGAAGCACAATGTATATACTTATCGGTCAAATGGAAACTGCCTTCAGCAGTAAAGCCTGGCTACCCGACCCAAAGCCGATAAACCTGACTACATGTGTTGGGTTCGAGTTGGGCATTTAAAAAATTTTAAAGACTCAGGCCCAGGTCAGGTGCAGATTGGCTGTTGTCGGGTCGGGCCAGGGTCGGGTTTTAATTTTATACCTGAGCCAGGCTTTACCTCAGACCAACACCCCCTCCCCACACCATGGGCCCAGATGCAGATACTGGCCATGCCCCATTCCCCAGGCCACACGGCCTCACCAAGCCCTGCCTTTCAACATCCTTTCCTGCGGCTACGGCTGAGCAGCAGCAGCTTCATCCCCGTCTACGGATGGAAAAGGCGCTGCAGGTACCGTCAGTGTCTCACACCTTGGGGGGGGGGGGGGTCAGTAATGGGGAGCGGGACCATGGGCTGTGTCAGGGCTGATCCCGATTTCAATATGTCTCAGAGCCGGTGGGGGAGGGAGGAGGGGTCAGTAAGGGGGAGCAGGACCATGAGATAAAGCCTGGCTACCCTACCCGATCCTGACCAAAGCTGACAACCTGTGTCGGGTTCGGGGCGGGTCTGTATTCTACGTCCAGCATTCGAGTTCAGGTCGGGTCGGGTCGGGTCGGGTCAGGCATTTAAAAGATTTAAAGGACTCAGGCCCAGGTCGGGCTTGGGTTGGCTGTTGTCGGGTCGGACCCGGATTGGGTTTTAATTTTATACCCGAGCCAGGCTTTATTCAGCAGGTAATCTCTCTCTCAGCAGTCTTCTTTTGCTTTGCCTTTCTTTATTAGTGAACCCAGGCTCATAGTGCTGGAGGGCCATTTGAATGTGGCTCAATAAATACAAGATTAGTCAAGCATTGAAGAAACGTCTGATCCTGTCCTAACCTTTGCTCAGATAAGCATACTTTGTGCCTGGAGTTGCTCGATCGCAATTAGATTTGGAGTGTTGACTGATGTTTCTTGTCATGGGATGCAATTGTAATATCCCCAACATATGTGCCAGGAGAGATCTACAAAAAAGATCAGGTACTGAACATGAAATCTTCCTAATCTTTGGCTCAGTACAGGTTACATTTATTCACTGGGGGAACTGAAATGGATTGAGTTAGAAAGCAGAATGCCAGTAAAATTGCTGCTGAAATTCTCCATAATCACCTGGCTCTCAAACTCCTCACTTCTGCCAGTCTCAGCTGATCCTGGCAAGCCCCAACTCCGGTTGGACGTATTCTTGGAGATTTCACCACTTGACTTTCCACCTCCAATTACCCCACCCAGTTGAACTGTCTTCTTCCCCCATCACCAAAATTTTTATAACTAATAAACAATGGTGTTCAGAGAAAATGAGTGCAGTGCAAGTGTAAACACAGAAAACTTAAAGCTACAATGCCATATCACACTTTCTTCCTTTAAGGCATTCTCCAAAACCTTCCCCTTTGAACAAGAAACCTTCCCTAACATCACTTGGTGTGGTTAGGTGTCAAATTTCATGGTATAACACTCATGTGAAGTGCCTTGAGACATTTTATTATGTTAAAGGTGCTATATAAATACAAGTTGCTATTGTTTCATTTAAATGAGGTCACTTGGGATTATGTGGGCAGATTACAGGAAGAGTCAAAAAACACACAGAAATTTGGAGGAAGCAATTTTGGGTGAAAAACCATTTTGCTACATAACAAACTTACCTGCCCTGATTATGCACTGAAATTAAACCAAAAATAGCAGGGAAATTCTCAGCTATTTTCCCTCACTGGAGTGTTTTGATGCACTGACTGGCTTTCAGAAGACTTGTCCTGTCCATCTCCAGGACTGCATATTGGTGTCATTCGTCACTATAACCTGCACTTAAAAACTATCAATAACTGCTTACCTAAAATTGATTGGTTAAGAATTGACCTTGCAAGAAACCACATACTCAGTATTGAATCAGGCGATGACACCCAATATTGTTTGGCGATATCTGTTACAAAGAGAAGTTTGTAATCATAGATTTTGATATAGTAAATTTTCACCGTAGCTCTACAATACTTGCCAATCCTGTTTGCCAGTGGAATGGAAACCTTAACTTAAGAACTTCCAGTACTCCAGAAACTGATCCCTTGGACAGCAACTAATGAAGGAGTTAAAGAAAGCTCCATCTAAAATTACTTTTTTCCAGAACCATTTCTCTTTTTTTCAAATGATGCCAATGTTCTCCCTCCAGTTTCTGCCCCTGAAGGTAATGATTTTTGCCAGTCTTTGATTTGCCATGCGACAGCAGCCCTTCAATCCCCCACTCAACTGACTGCAAGGGGGATGGAGTATAAAAGTAGGAAAGTCTTGCTACAACTGTACGAGGTTTTGGTGCAACCACACCTAGAGTACTGTGCGCAGTTTTGGTCTCCTTACTTGTAGAGGGACATACTTGTATTGGAAGCAGTTCAGAGAAGGTTCACTAGGCTGGTTCCTGGGATGAAGAGGTTGTCTTATGAGGAAAGGCTGAGCAGGTTGGGCCTATACTCATTGGAGTTGAGAAGAATGAGGGGGTGATCTTATTGAAACATATAGGATTCTGAGGGAGCTTGACAGGATAGATGCTGAGAGGATGTTTCCCCTCATGGGGGAATCTTGAAGTAAAGGGCACAGTTTAAAAATAAGGGGGTCCCTTTTAAAATGGAGATGAGGAGGAATTTCTTCTCTCAGAGGGTTGTTAATCTTTGGAATTGTCTTCTCCAGAGAGCAGTGGAAACTGGGTCATTGAATATAATCAAGGCTGAGTTAGACAGATATTTGTTCTACAAGGGAGTCAAGCGTTATGGGTGGGGGGTGGGGGGTGCTGACAGGAAAGATGAGTTAAAGCCACAATCAGATCTTATTGAATGGCGGAGCAGGCTCGAGTGGCCTAACGGCCTGCTCCTGCTCCTATTTCTTATAATATGATTCTTCACGTGTTGTTGTGGACAGTGAGTGTTGGCATGGTATTCAGCTGTGAGTAGAATCATAACCAAGCCTGCTTAATGTCTAAACACTCTCACTTTCCAGTGGATAGCAATCTGAAGCAGGACCCCTGGCTGATTCTTCCACTTCCTAGCTCAGACCACCAAAGCCTATGGAACATCCTCATTACCATCACAGTTGACAATAGCTAACGCACATATTCCTGCAGGAGCCATGGAGAACCTTTCTTTCATGTCTGGTCCACTTCCACATTTACTGCTTGCGCCATTGGAGCTAATTGATTGCGGCAAATTCCATGAAGATGGTCTGGTTTTCACAATGGAGGTTGATTTCAGGCGCACGTGGCTTAAGCACTTCCACTGATGATCTCAACTCTTCAGTTTCAGCCAATCACAGAGCAAGGAAATGGGGGCGGGGAAGAACACAGAGCCAGCAATGGGAGTACTCAAACTGCACTTCTCTTAAAGTCCACCTATCAACTTAACTCCAGATAACAGTCAGACAGGACGAACAATATTAAAGAGACACCATTCTCATGAGAAAACTCTTGTTTTTTGGGAAGGGAGATGCTCCATTTTTTTTCCACAATGATATCAGACACAAGTGATGCAAAGGTGTGTTTTTCAAACAAATAGAAAGGCTTGCCAGACACTTTTTCCAGATGATTACACCTTCCATGTTCATACAGAAAATCATGTAAGGAAACTGTCTCGGAACAGCTAACAAGGTGGATGCCTGGCAGGAAGAAAAAGAGGAAAATTAGTTGAAAGCACAGTTGTAGAGAAGGGATCTTAGGAGAGTTGTGAAGGTGAAGAAGGAAGCAGAAAGATTTTGGGAGGGAATTCTAGAGGGTAGGGGGAAAATGTCTCAAGGAATGGGCTGCAGCAGAGGTAAACTATCCCTGCCCATCCTTCTCAACCTGTCTGCAGCCTTTGACACAGTTGACTGCACCATCCTCCTCCAACGCCTTTCTACTGTCATCCAGCTGGGTGGGACTGAACTTGCCTGGTTCCATTCTTATCTATCTATTTGTATCCAGAGTATTACCTGCAATGGCTTCTCTTTCTGCACCCACACCATTACCTCTGGTGTCCCCCAAGGATCTAACCTTGGCCCCACCTATTTCTCATCTCTATGTTGCCCCTCAGTGACATCATCTGAAAACACAGCATCAGTTTCCACATGTAGGCTGATAACACCCAGCCCTCCCTCACCACTACCCCTCCCGACCCCTCCATTGTCTCTAAATTGTCAGTCAGCCTGTCTCACTTCCAGTACTGGATGAGCAGAAATTTTCTCCAATTAACTATTGAGAAGACCGAAGATGTTGTCCTCAGTCCCCATGATGAATTCCGTTCCCTAGCCACTGACTCCGTTCCCTCTCGCTGGCAATTGTCCGAGGCTGACCCAGACTTATCGCAACCTTGGTGTCAAATTTGACCCCAAGATGAGCTTCTGTCCACATATCCACACCATCACAGTCTCCTCCAGCCCTGCAACCCTCTGGGCTATCTGTCTTCCTCTAATTCTGGCTTCGTGAGCATCCCCAAATTTAATTGCTCCACAATAGGCCTTAAACTCTCAAATTCCTTCCCTTAGCCTCTCGGCCTCGCTACCTCTCTTTCTTCCTTTAAGACACTCCTCAAAACCAACCTTTTTGACCAAGCTTTTGGCCATCTGCCCTACTATCTCCTTATGTGATTCGGCATCAAATTTTGCTGTCTAACTCTGCTGTAAAGTGCTTTGAGACGTTAAAGGTGCTATATAAATACAAGTAGTTGTTGTTGTTGAAGCATTGGAGTGATGGAGGGTGTGTATCAGCACATATGGCTGGAGAAGAATCCTTCAGTTCGGAAGGATAGAGGCTATAGATGGATTCAAAACTGAAAACGGGATCTTGAAGTCAGTTTATGAGAGATTCCCAGTGGGTATGCATTCAAAGGAGTGTGGGACTTTGCACAGGAGAGAACGTAGGCTGAATAAGTTGGAGTATGTTGGAGCAATGTCAGTGAGACATTCTGCTGATGAAAACATGGACTAGGGTTTTAGCAGTGGTGAGAAAGAGGCAGTGATGGAAATCTACACTGGTTCTAAATTAGAGTGTACCTAAATGGGTAGTTTTTATTCTCTTGACTGCAGGTGAGGTACAACTCAGCAGCACCACAACTGGTCAAGATTCTTGTGTCATATGAACATGCAGTAATAAAGAAAACATGAGTAGATATGCTCCAGCTGCCTCACAGCCAACCAGTCTTGATGTGAGGGGTCACACTGGGGACTTTAGCTACATTGCCACAGCACAGTAAAAAAAATGGTAGCCTAGAAATTTGGCAGTACGGTGCCTGTTTTTTGTTTGCGAAACGGCCCCCTAAACCTCCAATATGGCAGGCAGAAAGCATGCCCTCATTATGAACCAGGAGGGTGCATCTGGCATATTGGTAAAGGCCATAAAATACAGGTGCAGTGCCCATTCCTGAAACATCCCCCTTTTATAGTAAATAAGGAACCTATTGCCTGTTTGAGGCTGCCCACATCAAGACTGGTTGGCTCTGAGGCAGCTGGAGCCAGTTTTGGCTGCATTCAGGAAAGACACCACATTCAGGAAAACCAGGCTCCTATGTGGCCTTAAAGGAACTACTGCAGGCTGCAACCAAGGTAATTTATTAAAATATTCTTACATGAATGCGGAACTGGGAGAAGCAGGAGCAATTCTCCCAACTCCCATATAGAAAGAACATAGGTAGTTGCCAGCCACAAAGCCACCCCACATCCTCGATCATCTTCTCCGCTTCCAATTAGGTTATCCTTCCCCTTTCTGACCCAATCACCCCTTTCCCCACTTACCTGCAACGCCAAGAGTGACCCAATTTTAATTACGCTTTGCTGGCGAGCTGCCTCTTATTTGCCGCAACTTACCAACTTGATGGAAATTGAGGCCAGCTTGGGCATTCAGGCGCACCAAGATTTCCAGGCTTATGTTCGAGCTTACTCTTCCCTCTGAATCAAGTCCCAGAAAAGCCCATTTCAATTCAATCTGACAGTCTCTTAACGCCCTCTTTTGGCAGAAGGACCTGTTATCATGACATAATGCTTTCCGAAAAGCAAAGGATTAACTTTCAAAAATCCTATTGGATTACTGGTAAAATGAATAATTTGTTTCATAGTTGTTCCCAAAATGCATTAGAGGTTGCCGTAAATAATTGACCATATAGAAGGATTAAACAATACAAGTCGACCAACCTACATTGTATACAAATTCATTAATTAATGGGTGAATGATCTGCTTTGCTACCTTATTAATTACAAAATAAATTAGTATTTGTTCAGAGTTGTGTTCAGCGCTGAGAAAAGCAACATAGTGGGGCAGTATGGGTTTCATCTCAGCAGACCTCATCCCCACTCGCATGGTATCAATAGAAGGATGGGGAGTGTAAGAATATTAGTATGTTTTTACATTACTTTTGTTTCTAACAAAGACACAGGATTAATGCAGACAGAATTGGTTTAAGCTCATGTTCTCAGGATCAAGGATATTGTAAAGATAGGCATACATAAATACATAATCCACGGCTATGGGAAAAGCAATAATCAGAAGTAATGGTGTAATTGTTCTCCTTGACTATTAGCGTCAACAAAACTGTGGTCACAGAACAAAGTGTTGCATCTCCACCCCCGATCACACTAATTAACACCCCACTGGAAGTGGTTAGCAAATTCTGTTGCTTTGGGTCCACGGTGACAATCTGTCCCTTGATGGAGAGCTCGATACACGCATAGGGAAAGCAGCTTGCGAAACGCACATGGGATAACACCAAGCTGACCCTCAGGACCAAGCTGATAGTTTATAAGGCCTGTGTTCTCTGCACCTTGCTGTATGGCTGTGAAACATGGGCAATTTACAGCTACCAGGAAAAGAAGTTCAATAATTTCCATCTTCGCTGTCTGCGGTACATTATGGGTATATCCTGGCAGGACAAAATCACAAATGTGGCAGTCCTTTCAAAGGCAGAGCTCCCAAGTGTGTTGGCACTAATCCAGCTAAGGGGGCTTCGGTGGATCAGATATGTCTGCAGGATGGAAGATGACTGCACACCCAAGGGCCTTCTGTATGGTGAGGCAGCCAGATGACCAGTGGGAGACCCCCTGGGAGTCACTAACTGGCGAAAGAGGGAAATGGTGACACATCCTGTGGATCAGTGTGCACTACCACGATGACCGGTTGCTACAGCAGCTTGGCAAGGTGCCAACGCCAAAAACAACAACTCATATTGTCACTTGGCAGCTTCACGTGCGGTATTTGTTGCAGAACCTGCCTCTCAAGGATTGGCCTTCACAGCCATCAACAAAGGTGCACCAAGAGAAGACACCCCACCCAAATGGATTGTTTGCTGCGTATCCACCATCCTTCACAGATGGAAGGATGCCAACCGAACCAACCAACTGGGGTGGCGTGAAAAGGCTTGGGGCCTCTCATCTCTCTTTGAACAACATCTCGGTGTGAACCATCGGGTGATCATAAAGCGTCAAATAGGGTCGCATCCAATAAGAAGAAAAGCATAAAAGAAAATGAGATAAAAGAGATGCCATGTTTTTACTTAGAAAGAAAGACTATTGCCATCTTCAAGACATTGTGGAGTTAACAGACTTGGAGAAGCCATCGTCACAGGTCCTCTTTAAATCATGTGTTAACTTAAGGTTGCTGAGGCCAAGGCCTCATTGCAATCCTAGTTGAGGCCACAGAACTCAGCACGTACCATTGATCAAACAAGGGGACCTATCTGTGGCGGTCTGACTCAATTACATCTCATCTTGTGCATTCTCCCCTTGAGAAAATAGTGGGAGGGTGGGGGGGGGGATCAAGACCATTGGCTTAACACAAAAGGGGACAAACATTTCTCATTCATTTTGGCTGCCACCTCGGGCCATTAAACAGAGTCTGAACTTTATCAATCCACTGTCAAATGCAAACTGCTACAAAAGTCAACAACAGAAAATTCTTTTCTAAACAATCAAATATCTTCATGTTGAAAGTTTCGGTCACCAGGCTCACAATAATTAAAAACCCTCAACCCGTTTACTGCAAACCTTCCGTTTAATAAACTGCTTGGTTCTGGCCAGTTAGCAAGCGGAAGATTGTTTCCAAACTTTGAAGGGTGAAATTTGTGAAGTGCCAAATATCATTGCAAAAGAGTCAATGAATGTTGGAGAGGTTCCACTATTTAAGAAAGGGGACAACTCTAAATCAGGCAACCAGAGACCCTTCAGTCTAACATCAAAACCTTGTAAGGTGACTGAATTGATCTGAGAAATACCTATATGAGATTAAACTAATAAAGGCAAGTCAACATGAGTTCAGATGGTGAAGACCCAACCTGATGACCCTCTTGATTTTTTGGAGGAAATTACATCCCAACTGACCAATGGAAAACCACGAGAGGTGAATTTCCCATAAAGTTCTCATGACAGGCTGCTACCAAAGCTAAAAGCAGTATAAATTGTACCACTGCCTTCATGTTCTTCATGAAAGATCTGAACCCGAAAACAATGGGAATTCAAAGATGTTAGGTATTGATAGGATATTGGCTGAAGGGAAGAAAGCATCAGGTACTTGTTAGGGAGTGCTGCCAGGGTCGGGGAGTAGTACAGGGTTCAGACCAGGGCTTTTGTGTTCCAAATGTATATTAGTGAATTGGATGTAAACCAGTCACGTTCACAGACAATACCAAACTGGGCATCAGGGAGGCAGTTGAGATATTGAACCAGCCAGGGACCTACAAAAAAAATCTGCAGCTGGATAAATTAATGGCAGATTATATTCAATAGAGATAAATGGAAGATAGAACACGTTGGCAGGAAAAATGAATGTCCGAAGTAAACAATGAGGTGTAGAAATAGCAACGGTGAAACAGGAAGATTATTGTGCGAGATAATAGATTCAATAGACGGAACATGCCAGATTACTGTGGAGCATTAATACACAAAACAAATAAATGCTTAAAGTCACAAGGCTGATTCCCACAAGGAAAGACTGGAGCAACTGAAGTTTTTTAGATTAGATAGCAGGAAACCAAGATGGCACCTTAGAAGTATGCAAGATGTTAAATGGCATAGACAAGAGCAATTATTATTTGCTATTCAAAGTATGCTGGTGTACTAGAACAAAGAACATAGAGTAAAACTGGTGTATGGAAGGCTTATGGCAGATGTCAGGAAGAATTACTTCATGAAAGGAGAGATCGAAGCTCAGAATGGTGTTCCCGTTAGAGCAGAGCAGGTTGAAACATGGATTCATTCAAAAGCCAGTTAGATGACATGAATGGGGGTAATGTGGGTACATTGGATGGATGAGCTAAGATGGACAGAATGGCCTTCCTTCCCCGCGCCTATCTTGTGTTAACATTATCAATTAACCTTTAATCAAAGTTATTAAAGGAAATGGGTTTTTTACTTCTGATGCTCCAGATTATCCTTTAACTTTTTTGGAGAGCAAATAAATTTATAACAGCAAAGGAAACAACACAATTAGTCTAGTTTTCTGATCTTGTGTTTCCAACATGGAGTTTTGCCCATTGGGAGTGCACATCGGAAATATGGGCAGGCGCTGTACATGATTTTACAACAAGTGTATAATTAATGGCTGGAACATGTCCCATGGGCCTTCAGATAGTCAAGACAAGGGTCTAAGAATGACAGAAGATTATATTGAGAAATGTAAGTATGTAGGAATACTTTTCAAAGCAATCCATCTTAGGTTGCTCAAATGATGTCTGTTAACTTGTGTCTTCCACTACATGATGCATCCAACAGCCCTTGACTTTATTTGCTCCTTGTAGGAGAATCAGTCACTATGAACATGCATTCAATATTCATGACTGTGGCTGCAAGTATGTTTCATCTGCAGCATGCACTGTAGCAACTCATCAAGGTTACTGTGACAGCACCTCCATTGCTTGCAATTACTACCACCAATATTGTGGAAACACCCTCATCTCCAATTTACTCTCCGAGTCACACAGAATCCTGACTTGGACATCGCTGGCATTAGCCACACTCAAACATTCTTTTTTTTTTAAAAAGCCTGCTGTGCATTTCAGCATTTTCTGTTTTCATCCCAAACACTTTTCTTTATTCCATACAATACTAGAATCAAATGTAGTTCTTATAAATTCTTCAAACTTTTTGTGTGCTGCAAACTTGCAGATAAACTCACTCCTTGGGGCCATTTGTGGGCTAATAGTGTAATGACTAAAGTGATGTAATGTGTCTGGAATAACAGTGGGTTACATAGTGTTGCTGGAATGTTTCTGGTAATGCCTCTCTGTTACATTATTGGTTTAGACTGTTCCCATGCTAGGAGTGTGTGTGTATTTTATATATATCTATATATCAATAAAATGTTACATATATAATATATATCATAATATATATATAATATACACACACATATCTACATAAGTGTGGCCACTGTGTGTTCAATTACAAGACCTCTGAATGTAGAATTACAATGAAACCTTGAGTCTCGAGTTTAAACATTGTTAGAATTGCCTGTTCTTCATGGCAACTGCAGTATTATTAATATTGCCCAAGAGAATAGTGTTTAACACATGTAAGAAAATCAAACCCGATGACTTGCACATGTAAAATAATATTTAACAGCAGCATGTGTTCTTCCAGAATCCATTTAAAGAAACGCTTAAGGTTCTACTAATAGAGTAAACAGAATATCTCACCAGTCATAGAGAGTTCCAAGCATTCTTTTAGTCACTTAAGAGCTTCATCATGGGACTGAGTGGCACAGTGATAAGAATATTGCCTTTTTACTGAAAATGTGGGGTTCAGTCCAGCCCAGGCTGATAGAGAGTGGGGTGGACGGGGGGTGGGGGGGGGGGGGGGGGGGGGGCAACTTTCATTCTATCAGTTTTAGCCATCCTCTTAAAAAAGATAAGTTTGAACATTTTCAAAGCAGTTTCTTGTGGATGCACATCGGGGCTAGGGATTCACATCCATAGTATCTACAATAACTCGATTCTAATAGGTGTTACATTGCTAGGGTCGATCAAAAAGAACACAACACTGGCTCCTGTGGATAATGGGAGTGAAACACTGGTGCAATGGCAGCCTTCTTCTGAGTTTGGGGTTAAAACACAATTGTTAAGGCACAGTTTAACAAGGTTTACCTTGCAGTAGGTTTGTGCGTAAACTGTACTGGTCATTTTTGATGCTGACACTGTGTGCTGAAATCTTCCCATTAATATCCAGTATTAATATCCTTCAGCTTGATAATTTTTGTGCTAAATTATCTCTTTTCTTTTTACAGAAAAGCTTGCATTTATATAGCACCTTTCACAACCTCAGGACATCCAAAAACGCTTTACAGCGATGGAGTACTTTTTGAAGTCTAGTCACTGTTGTATTGTAGGAATTTTTTTGTAAAATGAAATGGCCATTACAATTCATTGGTGCAAAATCTCACCATCATTGGCGAAATATCTTGTAAATTGTCAGAGTTCTATTACCTTTTCATCATTGGCTCCATTCGAAAATGCACTTTACACTTACAAATTGTCTTACCTATGATCTATGAGTTTGGAATTGGCAATTTTGTGTACCTGGACCGCCCTCAGTAGCATACTTTTGCTCCGTGACTTGGACTTGTGTAAGTATGGCCTGAATCTCACCTGACTATTCAGCATCTGCCTCCACTTCCCATTCACTGCTGTGTATTCCAAGCGGACTGTTGCTGCAATGGAGCACAACAATTTATTTAAAAAACGTTAAAATCCACACGGGCAAAGTATGGTGTGTGCATGTGCACATAACAGCTTTCTATTAAAGAAGTGATGCAGGTATTGTGTGGGGCTAGCTGCCTGTTTGTGTAGACCATCAATCTGTCTGGTTGCAATGTGTCCTATTACTGAGCCTCAATTATAGAATAAGACATTAGTACATACAAGCCAGAGGGTCTCAAAAATTCCACAAGCTCACACAAAAGATTAATGTAACAGAAAGATATTATTCTTAGAGTCCTGGTTCAATTCTTGCTAAACTTCTTCAAGTTTACCCACAATTGAAAGTTACCCTGTGCCTTTGACTATCTGTTATATATTAAATTCAGTACACGGTGCATGTGTTTCACTGAAACTATTCGAAGTATCTGTTACTCCTGTAGGTGGCACCGTGATTTCTATTTAGATGATAGGTCTCCTGCAGGTCAGTAAACATGCTGAGATTGCGCCGAGCAGCAGGGGCATAGCTGGGGTAGGCATGGTTGAGGCTACCTGGTCCAAACAACATCTCCTCCTTTATACGTACATACGAATTAGGAGCAGGAGTAGGCCACTGAGCCTGCTCCACCATTCAATGAGTTAATGGCTGAAATGATTACTCCACATTTCCACCTGCCCCCGATAACCTTCCACCCCCTTGCTTATCAAGAATCTATCTACCTGTGCCTTAAAAATATTCAAAGACTCTGATTCCACCGCCTTTTGAGGAAGAGAATTCCAAAGACTCACGACCCTCAGAGAAAAAACATCTCCTTATCTCTGTCTTAAATGGGCGACCCCTTATTTTTAAACAGTGACCCCTAGTTCTAGATTCTCTCACTAGGGGAAACATCCTTTCCACATCCACCCTGTCAAGACCCCTCAGGATCTTATATGTTTCAATCAAGTTGCCTCTTACTCTTCTAAATTCCAGCGGATACAAGCCTAGCCTATCCAATCTTTCCTTGTAAGACAGCCCGCCCATTCCAGGTATTAGTCTAGTAAACTTTCTCTGTACTGCCTCCACTTTATATGAGAGAAGATGTTCCAGAAAGCAGCCAAACCAACCAAACCCTGAATAATGCAGCATCAATCAGGGCAATGCCATGTAGCACAAGGTGATATCGGAACTAAGAGGCACTAGTTCACAATCAACATTTTTCTTATTTGTAAAGTATCTAAGAGGAACACAGGGTTATATAGAAGACACATAACACAGTGTCATCAAGGGGAAGCACCAGGGTTAAACATTTGGTTGCTCCTTGTTTCAACTATATTGTATGGGCATCCATTGTACCCGAGATAGTGCGGAGAACAATGTTGGTGAAGGCTCAACATGCTCAGGCTCAAGTGAAGGTCTGTTCTATGAGGACTGGTGTTTGACTCGTGCGGCCTTCAAAAGTGTTTCTGGTGAGGATTTCTCCAGAGTCATTGTTTGTGTCCTCCTCTTGCTGCCAAGGTATGTCACTGCAACAGATCACTATGGTTTTGGAAACTCCAGTAGGCTGTACTGTGATACAATCCCCGATCAATTCAGGCTTCGCAAGTACTGCTTCAAATTCTTATACAACAATAACAACTTGTATTGATATGACAGGCTTCACACAGAAAAACATCCCAAGCCCACTTTACAGAGGCATCATCAGACAACAATATTCAGCGATCAAGAAAGAGACTAAGAGTTGAGGTGCAATCATTTCGGACAAAGAGGTGGGTTTGAAGGAAGGTCTGAAAGGACAGGGATCAGGAGAAGTTTGAGGGAATTCAGCAGCATTACGCCTAGATGGTTAAAGGCATGAGAGTGAATGTTGGGGTGAAAAGAGGGATACTCAAGAGGCTAGAGCTGGAGGGCAGAGTGTTTGGGGTGACTGTTGTTGGGCTGGAGGAGGTTGCAGTGATAGGGAGGGCCCGAGAAGGATGAGAATTTTAAAATTGAGCTGTTAGGGGTCTAGGAGCCAATATATGTTATCAAGGACAGGAGTAATAGGTGAGTGGGATGTATATTCAATAATTATCTTGGTGGCGTCAGCCTAATTGTAACTGTATGCACCCGCTGTTGCAGGCTGTCATGCGCCTGAGCTAAAGAGAAGAATCTTTATCTGCTTGAAGCTATCCTTCCCATCTGGTTTCTCCTTCAAATAACCCAAGAACTGAGGATTTGCTTAAAATGAAGAAATCATGACTGCTGCCCGGGCGGTGAACATTGACCTGCATGATTCTGTGTTCCTGGTCACTGAACATATGGATATTAATGGGATCCAACTTCTTATGGTTCAGAAAAGCAATGGAATTTCATGAAGGGCCCAGATTGCCACAGGGGTGTCATCAGTAACACTCTGGCCATTGGGGAATTGTGAAATGGGAAAGAAACAGTGCCCCCTCATTTTGCTGCTGATTTGCATTTGGAAAGTGATGAAAATGTTAGTCCTGGTGAGCAATACATCAATGAGTTGCTTGAAGCACTGCAGATTACATAGAATGAACAGTGCAGAAACAGGCCCAAAGGTCCGTGCTGGTGCTTATGCTCCACATGAGCCTCCTCCCACCATTCTTCATCTAACCCTATCAGCATAACCTTCTATTCGTTTCTCCCTCACGTACTTATCTATTTCCCCCTTAAATGCATCTACGTTATTCGACTCAACTACTGTTTGTTATAGCAAGTTCCACATTTAACTACTCTTTAGGTAAAGAAGTTTCTCCTGAATTCCCTCTGGGATTTATTAGTGACTATCTTCTATTTATAGCCCCTAGTTTTCATCTTCCCCACAAGTGGAAACATCTTGACTGATTGACTGATGTTCCCAGAGGCGACATGAAATGAGCTAAGAGTATAAAAGCTCAGGGCTGTAGTGACCTTGACAGCCACTGACAGTGAGGAATCTGTGATGGAAATAGTCTGGAGCAAAGGCTCCAAGCAGACTGCACAATGCCAGCACTGACTCCCTGGTGAAGCAAAGCCTGTAACAGCAGCTTTCCATGGGGAGTGTGTCTAGGTCTGTAGACATGCCCATTTGGGCAAGGGCAATTCTGGCTAGTCCACCTCTGGTATAAGAGAATCAGCCTCACATCCCTCATCTTCTACCTGCAAAACAACTCAGAGGGGAATACTCAATCCAATGCCCATTTTAAGAAATTAGTTTGCAGCGATAAAAGATCAAATGATACAGCTTTAAATAATCACTTCCTGAAATCCGAGGATATGCATTGCCTATTTCATACAGATGAGTTGAGATGCAGCACTCAGTGAAAAAATAATTGCAGAATTGAATCTAAATTCATTTTAATATAATTTTCACATTGTGCTTAAATACATCTCTCACAGAAGATTCACTTTGTGATTCAACTCTTCTCTAAAGTGTCTTGGAACATTTTACTATGTTAAGGGCACAATATAAAAGCACATTGTTGTAGGTGTTGACTTTGATAGAACTGCACTCTATCATATCTAACATATCATTCTTTTATGTTAAAGTCTAGACAGTGAGTGCCGAAATATTTTCAACCACAAAGGTGCATTACAACTAAACTTCAATCCTTTCCTCAAATCACATCCACTTTCCAGTGGGGACAAGGTGACAGGCGAGAGGAGGGGTGGTAGGGAATTATTGGCTTATGATCAGAAATGGAAATTCTGGTTGATTTTTCTCCACCCAAACCTTAGGCCCTTGTTGGCTCTTTGCAGCACCTCTGCTGCCGATCTGGAATCAACTGAGTACGCACAAAAGGTCAGCTCTCGGATCTTGGTCTGTATGCCTCAGTACCACAATAGGTGTACTTACCAAGCCAATTGGGTGAGCTGATGTGAAAAATGCAACAAAAAATTAAAAATTAATGAAATAAAGCAAAAAAAAAGCATAACTCAAATATAAACCCATGAAACATATTTAACTTATTGATAAAATAATTTTTAATAAATAACTTCATATATAGGTTTAAATGGTCTTGTGCATGGCACATACACAACAGTACAAAAGAAAAAGGCTAAAGAGATTTCTACATTTTTTTGCTGCACAAAGTATAATTTATGCAAATGTACAGTACAGTTTCCTAGTTGTTCATGCAGTATTCGAGGTATCTTGGATTATCACACCATATCAACATGAATCTGAGATTACAGTCCCCAGTTAAAGTGGGGGAGTAGCATTAATATATTTTCGAAGTCTTTGTCCTGCTCTTCTAAGAGAAACCTACAGCAAGCATTGGAGCTACCAAAATGAAAATCTTCATTCTATATTGCCTGCATCATATTTGCAATATGTGCTGTCACCATACATATCAGGTCCATAAATACAGCCTGTACAATGAAGCATTTCAATTACAAAGTACTACAAGGGGCGGGGGGGAGAAAGTGATCCCAGTGCAGATTTTATTTTTTTTTAAGTATTACTTTCTTTGTTACATCTAGAAGCTTGGATGGACAAATTTCTGGGATGTTTCATTTCTGTTGCAGGTGTGTAAAGTGGGAGCCATTTTCTGTGGCTTCCTTGGACACAAAGATTGGAAAAAGCATAATATTAACCCTTTCACCCATCTGGAATAGCTTCCTGGGATTCAATTCACAACATTCCAAGACGTGTATATGATAAAGGCCCTGTGGCCCAATAAAACTCATTCTTCCTGAATACAAACCCAACTGTTTTCCCACGACAACATATCCCTTTTTCTTCAAAGAGTCATCCTAAATCACCCTATCTGGCAGCCATGCCAACTATTGTAGTCAAAAACATCTTGACATCTATTCTAAATTTGTCCTCAGCAACCCAGCTTTTTTCCCCCTTGCCCTGGTGTATCTGAAAGTATTGCTCCAGGTTTGCTTTCTCTATCCATTTATGCAACTGATAGAAATCTATCAGGTCCCCTAAACAGGGCCTGGATGTGCAACTCTGTTCAGTCTGTAGCAAGGATCCAGCAAATCTTTAAGCTTCCCATTCCCTAATGATACCATTTGGGATGAGGTTTTGCACTGAAACTGCCTCCATTATTCACGAGTTATAAGGCTGATCTCACCAAGCTCTGCTGCAGGTGTGGAACATCGCCAAACAAGTCCAAGGGTCACAGAATAGGCCCTACAATGTTATAGATCCATCTCTGCCTCATGCTTCCAATCTGATAATGAACCATGGTACCAGTATCAGTTTGCAATACTAACCCTATAAGTTACCCTCATTAATTAAATAGAAGGTATCTACAGTTGGGAGTAGAGCACCCTTCATTTATACCACAGATGTATGAACATAGACTATTGGATAATGTTACAATGAAACATACTGAAATTCCAATAAATGAATTAGTTAAAACATAACCATATTACACCCAAGCACTATTCATATGATATCATCACATCTTTGACCTTTTCTTCCTCTCAAGTTTTCTCGCCTCCTTTCCTCCTCTGAAGGTCTTAACTCTTTATTGAGCTATGTTTCTATGTCAGTTCTCTTTTATCTCACACAAGTGATTATTCAAGTGTGAGCTTCAATATTCTGGAAGCTTTATGTCCATGGGTCATCACAGCTCAAACCTATCTTTATTAATATTTATGCATCTACAAATCAAACAAGGTTTGCTGGACAGTGATCAGTAGGGAGGAAACCTGTTCAATGTTCTCCTCCCTAAGCAAGGGCCATAGAGGTCAGTTACATTGCCCTACTCTTCCCTTAGCTGAGATCAGCTGAGCATAGACTGGGGATGGAACCTCAGACGTCCTAATCTATATTACCATTCAACAATTCACTTGCTTAGTCACTGTAGGAGCCAAATGTCATTTCACCTCAATTGCTTTCATTACATCTCTCATGCCATCTGCTTCCATTATAACTCACACCATTCTCCATTCCCTAAGGATTCTGTGCATCAGAAACCAGAAAATATCTCTTCAGTGTGCTCAAACTCAATGCAAACTGAATCTGTAAAAACCCTCAAAAAACGTTATGTGCAATATTTTCCGAGCTAGTTATTTTATAAAATTATATCAAGGGTAAAGGGTGCATAGAAATGGTTTATGGATTTTGTATGCTGTTGTTGGAATTATTCTAAGTGATTTCTTCCACTTGCCCACAACTAGTAATTACTCACATTTTTCCTCTTCATACTGTCCTATCCCTGCTCATTCCCCTCCTACGTATATCTATTTTTCCTTCTGGTCTGTTACTTTCTATGACTTTCTGTATGTATTTCCTACTTTTACCTCACTTTCATTTTACTGAGCTCCCAAGAATCAGCCTATTACCCAGGCTCATTGTGATTGCTTTTCTATAATATAGGACACCACAAAAGCCATCAAAAGGGAAATAAAACACAACTAACATAATCTTTAAGTAAAAGATACCAAGACCTGTACAAATAAATCATATCGGAAATCAACCATTCGAAATTCAGATCGTTCACTTTAAAGGCCTGCTACCCAACCCGAACCCGACTCGACAACATGTGTCAGGGTCAGGTCGGGTCGCTCTTCCAGGTCCGGCTTTTGGGCTGTGGTCGGGTTGGGCTGGGTCGGACACACATAGTACTACCTTTTGCTCTGCTGGGAGGAAAAGGGAAGTTGAGTAAGTAAGCATCAAAATTTGAAAAGCCTGCCTGAGCTGTGAGTCCAGGACATTAAGGAAGGAAACGTGCATCCAGACTCCACAGACTCTGAGTCCGCGCAGTGACTGAGCGAGAATCTCTATGACATCATCACGCTCATGCTGCAGCTCCATTCCATCCATCCAGAAGTGGCAAGTACAGTGAGTGCACTGTGGATGTAAAACAAATGCTGTCAACTGGACAAAGTGAACAATCCAGTGGTCGAGTCGGGCTCGGCTCGGGTGCGGGAAAAAATGGAAGGACGCAGGCTGGGTCGGGCTCGGGTCCGATGTTGTTCTGTCGGGTTTGGGTCGGGGTTTTTTTCCCAGACCCGAGCAGGTCTTTAGTTCACTTGAATTTGTAGCATTTGCAGATTGTAGGAGAATGTGCTTATAACTCATGTTTCAATGCAAAACCTCACGCCAAGTGGTATCGTTAGGGAATGGGGAGCTTACAAACTTGTTGTATCCTTGCTGCAGACTGAACAGGGTTGCACAACCTGGCAGAATTTAGGGGACCTGCTAGAAGTCTAACCGGATAGAAAAAGCAAACATGGAGCAATACTTACAGAATAGTTTATCTTTCACAAGCCACACTAACCCAAGTACATCTCCATATATTACATATGCCCACAGAACTTTGCAGCTTCCTCCGTCCTTTAGATAACATGCTAAACTGGGATCCTACCAGGGCTGTACAGCTCCACTTTAAAGATCCCATGGCATTACTTAGAAGGTGGCCAGGAAATTCCACAAGCATCCTAACCTTCATTTCTCCCACAACCAATAAATCTAGCCATTTATTTCATTACTATTTATGGGGCATTGCTGATGCAGAATGTCTGCTCTATTTGAACCCCAGACATATTTTACTGGGTCAAGCAACTTGAAGTGTTGTCACATGAAAAGGCGCTATATAAATCCAAGTATTTTTACATAATTACTAACTATTTCTGAGAGACAGGGTCTTCACTGACAACCACGAGCAGTTCAAACATAGTCCCCAAACTGAACAGAACTGTTCTACCAAATTAACAATATATGCTAATACCATAATATATACACTTGGAGTGAGCACAAGGCAGTAGTCTAATTGGAGGGATTATCTATTGATAGTAATTTTTTTGAGCTTCCCTCATGGTTCAATCTGAATCCTTTGATTAATTCAAACAATTTATTGCCTTGTATTCACTCTCAGATGTTTATCATTCTCCATATTATTGCATTGTGTATGTGTTCACTCCTATTAAAATCATTGTACATGAATAATGAATGACCATTAATTCTGGAAAACAAAACAAACATGCTGATGCTCATTACCACCCTTCCCTCTGTAACACCCAAACGATTCCAGCTCGCTATTGAACCCAATGCCAGCATTCTGTCCCAAGGCAGCTGTAAAAGTAGCAAAAGCAGGTGAAAGGATTAAAACAATTTCATTTAAAAACAGAAGCACCATTTCAAAAGATACACTTTTACAAGTAAGAGATTTTAAATACAGTTCACAGAAAGTTACATAAATTACAACTATACATGTTGCAATGTTTAAACTTCAAAGCAGTATAATTTCCAGCAGTTTACACTGCTAAGAGTTTCGTTGATAAATTGCATTTCATCCAAAAATTACAGTAGTAATTATTGTCTTCATTTTCAAACATGATTAATATTTAAATAATACATGGTAATACTATATTAGTAAATATCAACCTCGACTTATCAGCTTACTCTGGATTACTCTCAAAACTACTTAATATCAAATCCACATAGAAATATGTTGCAGCAATGCTAATTTACACAGGGTTCACTTTTTTTTAAAGTTCAGATTAATTGTTGCAATGTATTCCATCACAATTCAGTAAGAAGGTTGACATCAGGATTCAACACATTTCTTCAGTATTTTGGTTATTAGCTAGGATTTTTATTTGGAGGGGAATAATTGAAAATAAGACTAATGACTGGTCATACAGTACTATAAAACTAGAATTCGGTATCCAGTAATATTCCACTGGGCACTTTAAAATATCCGGAGCACCTTTTGAGTTTTCATCGAAAAGTGTTTGGTGATCTTTCATTTTTTTTCTTCCAATTTTCCCCCTCCTCTCTTGAAAGCACTGACTCTTCACGGGATGGAAGCCCATAAGTGGCAGCTCACCTCCAGCACCTCACCCAGGCAGCCATCCGTCATGTTTCAGCCTAAACAGTGAGGCCTATATTATCCATTTGTGCACTCACCACAATTACGATCTCCCTGCCCATTAAAGCAAATGGAAGGAAAATCACAGGCTGAATGGCAGCAAGATATTTGACCATGGAGGACATAGCAGCTGAACTTAATTCCATTCCTCACCCAACATTCACTCACTTACAGACACAGATAGACATTCCAGCAAAAGCTACTGCGCTCACTGTATCCAAACAGTGAAGCAGCAATGAACAAATCAAATTTAATCCTCCAACATTTATGTCCTAATGAGTTAGTAATCAAGGAATACTGCCAGTGGTTTATTGCTAAAGCACGATTAAGCTTTCAAGTCATTTTAAGAAATTGCAACAATGAGTTTTAGTAGGAAGATCTGCTCTGTTTGCTACATGTAACAAAATTGTTAATGTATCCATATTTACAATCCCAACAAATAACAGAGCAAATCACAGAATCATGTGGCACAGAAAGAGGCTATTAGGCCCACTGTGCATGTACCGGCTCATTGAAAGAGCTATCTAATTAATCCTACTCCCCTTTTAGCCTTGGAAATGCCTCCTTTTCAAGTATTTATTCAATTCCCTTTTGAAAGTTACTATTGAATGTGCTTCCACCAAATCTTCAGGTGTTGCCTTCCTGTTCACAACAACCCACTGAAAATCTCCCCCTTAATGCATTTGTCCAAAATGTGCATATTGACCATTTGTAATCTAGTGCTATAATACTTCACTATGTCTTAAAATTGCAAAGTGCACTGCTATCTGCAGATAAGATTTCCAGTATACCGAAAGGCCTTCCCTCCATTAACCACTTTACGGTCGGCATTATTGTCTAGATATGGTGCTTATTCCTTTTGCACATTTATATCAGTTTACTGGTTTCAGATCCTTCCTCCCATTCCCAGGGCAGCAAATCCCAGTAAACCAGCACTGGAGCTGTCCAATCAGCACCACCATGTCAAATTCAATATTTATATAAATGCATACAGTATAAAAATCAATTTTTAATTTTTTAATCTTGAAAATGAATTGCTAAAACACAATGTCCTAGAGTCATTTTCTGCTCTAGTCCTTAAACATATTCCCCTATTTCCATCTTTGAAAGTTCCTTAGGCCCATCTGCTGGAAGTAGCCCATCCAGTGTTCTAACTGTAAAAATAAAAGAGAAAAAATGTTGAAAAGGTCCATAATTCATAGCACAGAAATGCCCCTAGCTGTTCAAAGACAGAAGTGGCATTAAACAGGTGCTGCAGGGAAACCTATGGTGTAACTGTTTGGACACTAAGGCAGCCATGCCTTAAAACCTCATTAAAGGTGTTGGTAATCTAAAAAAAATTCACTTATCATTGCTGTCAGTTTATGCCTAGCTTTGAAAAAAGCCCTCATCAACATGCAAACTACCCTTTTTTCCCTGCCAATATTTTCTGCTCCTTTCTTCTCCTGATGTTGACACTTTTCTGGGGTATAATTCCATCTGGCATCTTCCAGTACTTAACCAGAATGTCTACAACACAAGTGAGCCTCAACAGTGTGTGCTGTCAGGCTATCCAGCTATTGGAAGGGGGCGGGGGCATCAGGACTGATCTTGAATCCATCCTCGCCTAATGCACATTTCCAGAGAGTGCTGGCTAACATCAGGGGTTAGGTGTTGATCCTTGTTGTGCTGTTTCTCCAGACAGAAAATGGTGACAAAAATGACCAATTTCTCCCCCAAGCCCTGTGCCCCAAAGACGCCTGAAATATGCCCAAAACTATCGGCCTCAGAAATTTTCAGGCGTCTGGGTCATCTGCCTATAACAGGCATGAAGCCCCTTCCATGTAATGTGGGGCCTAAATCTTGTTGTCGGATCCCTCAGAAATTGGACTGCCCTGAGTAGAATAAGCACAGGGCTGGCTCTGCTCAGTTGTTCCTGGCGTGGATGCAGCCTCGCAAGTGACAGCCACCAGAAAGGCAAGCTAATTTATTTTGAACTTTGATGTGAAGCCAGGAGAGCTATAGAATCATCTCCAGCTGCTGCTACAACTCCCCCGAGGGTGTTCACTGTCTCCTCCCATCAATCCCCACCCATGGACTTAACTGAGAGCCATTACTGGTGAGGCAAGTGGGCTGAAATTGATCATAAATCAATAAGCAAGCTTCGACTAGAGACATGACCGGTGGCAGCAGCTCATTCAAAACATAGAAATGAGGCCCAATTTTTGTTGAACCTCACACTTCCTGTTTAGGGTGCACACTGTCTGATAACCATTGATTACACGCTCAGAATCCTGCCATGTCCATTTCTACCCCTTGGAGCCAGAAACCCTTGAGGTTCTGAGGAGGCCATAGATCCACAGACCAGAAAGATGTCAAAATTGTCAGTAGATGAAGAGTAGACAGGAGAAAACTGCCAAAAAACAGGGGAAAGAACTACACTCCCAATATCCTCAATGGATGACATCAATGTGCTACACCCATCTTTACCCAGCTGGTTGAAAATCAGAGGTTACTTTGGTGTGCAGCAGCAAGTACTTGAAATGTCACAAATGCTTCCCTCACATGGCTCTCCTTGGTGTAGGAAATGAGATGATATATCTACACCATTTCCTTTTGCAGCTGATAACTGGTCTCTTAATTAACTAGTTGTTCTGGGCTGACAATAGAATCTGCCTTATATGGTGAGTACCCTTTTGTATGCCCACAATCATACTTTCTTTTAAAAAAGCAGCATTAATGAAGTAACTCACTTGTCAAAATAACTATAAAAAGTAATACATATTTACATGTTATGCTGTTTCCATATAAGTTAATAAGTTAACATTAATCTATGAATGTCCTGTACACAGTATACTCTTCTGCAATCCTACTTCCATGAAAATTATGTCTTGTGAAACTTCAAGTATCCATTTCTTTAAAATCGAGGCAAAAAATGAGTAACTCTCAGGATGGGTGAAACTTTGCTTCCTCTCTTTGCTCTTCCATGTTTGCTTAATGCTATGTACATCCCTGGGTACGTTTTTGATTCATACACATTGTAACGGTTTGGCAAAAGTCTTTCTCTGAATTCGCATTCATAATTGAAGGCCGCCTGAAAGAGAGGGGTTTTTTTTTGGAAAGAATAAAATTGTCAGTTGATAATCATTCATATTATTTCTACAATGATCATTAAAAAATATCCATGCATCATCTCACCCAACCTCCCCAAACAGAACCTTTCTTACTCTGCAAAGTGGAGAACAAGCACACAGAAGCTCCATTAGCCCAGCAATGCTCCTCCTCACTTAATACTGTCACACTCAGCTGAAATTGACAACCGTTGACATCAGCCCGCCTTTGCTGTGCGCAATTTAATATATTGGAATAGTAGAGCGATGCACTGTACAGTTGCAATTTGAAATAAGTGCTCGTGGCATACAATGAGTTTTCAATCTTATCTTGAGAAAGTCGCTGCACAGCATCATGCGGTAAGTTGTGAATTCCCCTCGCCTCATTTCCTGCTCCACTTGACCGCTTTCTAGTGATAATATTGTCTTCAGAATTGAAGCAGTAAATACCATTGTGGCCATGAGTTTGAGTTATCAAACAGCTCATGTACTGGAATATCTTTATTGTCGCTTGATGTCATTTACTCTTGTGTTAATTGATTGCTTATCATGTTGTCAGCTATTTTCATATTACTTATTGCAAACATGCCTCTTCACAATTGTCCGGTGTGCTTCGACACCAGATAAGTCAGTAGTATTTAATGTTATTGTCTAAAATGTAAAGGCCCCAAACTGAACATTTGCCCTGGGTCAAATAAAGGGGCAACTTAAACATATAGTCTTTCTTCACCTAGCAGCAACTTGTAAAATGAGCAACTGGAGTAGAAACAGGTTACTACAACACTAATGCAAGTTTTTACAATACCATATATTACAACAGAAGAACAGGATATGCTTTTTCACTCACCGTTGCATACAATCGGCCTTTGCTATTCATTGCAATGAAGGCGCGAGTTTTCACTCCGTACAGACTGACAACTCCCAGCTCGACTGTAGAAATCATTAAGAGACCTAAATAAAAAAAAGAAATATCACTGATAGATGTTATTCTCAATAACACGATGAATCCTTTTCGCTTTTTTATTTGCTATGATAAGAAAAGGCAATAGAATTAAATATTTAGTACCAACTGAGATAGCGCTGAGCACTCCCACATTCAGTATGAGTGGCATTTCTGGGTTCCTCCTGCATGATGCGCAGAGTAAAGCTCAGTCTCGGAGTTCAACCCTCACCACTCAAATGATGGTCCTTTTGCCTCCTGTTTTAATACTGAGCCTTGAAATTGACCACTTAAATATCAAACTGATAATTGCACCAGAACTGTTGGAATTCAGATAATTTATGATTTTGATATAATACATAAACTTGCATTTATTATAGTGCCTAATCACATTCCTAGGATTTACCCAAACGATTTACAAACTCAATTCCTTTTAATTGCAGTCACTCTGTCTTAAATGGGCAACCCTTTATTTTTAAACAGTGATCCCTAGTTCTAGATTCTCCCACAGGGGGAAACATCCTTTCTACATCCACCCTGTCAAGACCCCTCAGGATCTTATATGTTTCAATCAAGTCGCCTCTTACTCTTCTAAATTCCAGCGGATACAAGCCTAGCCTGTCCAATCTTTCCTCGTAAGACAGCCCACCCATTTCAGGTATTAGTCGAGTAAGTTTTCTCTGTACTGCCTCCAACGCATTTACATCCTTCCTTAAATAAGGAGACCAATACTGTATACAGTACTCCAGATGCGGTCTCACCAATGCCCCGTATAGCTGAAGCATAACCTCCCTACTTTTGTATTCAATTTCCCTCGCGATAAACGATAACATTCTATTAGCTTTCCTAATTACGTGCTGTACCTGCATACTAGCCTTTTGTGATTCATGCACTAGGACACCCAGATCCCTCTGCATCTCAGAGCTCTGCAAACTCCCACCATTTAGATAATATGCTTCTTTTTTATTCTTCCTGCCAAAGTGGACAATTTCACACTTTCTCACATTATACTCTATTTGTCAGGTCTTTGCCCACTCACTTAACCTATCTACATCCCTTTAGAGTCCCCTTATGTCCTCTTCACAAGTTACTTTCCTACCTATCTTTGTGTCATTAGCAAATTTAGCAACCATACCTTTGGTCCCTTCATCCAAGTCATTTATATCAATTGTAAAGAGTTGAGGCCCCAGCACAGATCCCAGTGGCACACCACTCGTTATATCTTGCCAACCAGAAAATGACCCATTTATGCCTACTCTCTGTTTCCTGTTAGCTAACCAATCTTCTACCCATGCCAATATGTTACCCCCTACATAATGAGCTTTTATTTTCTGCAATAACCTTTGATGTGGCACATTATCAAATGCCTTCTGGAAATCTAAGTACAAAACATCCACCAGTTCCCCTTTATGCACAGCACATGTAACTCCCTCAAGGAACTCCAATAAATAAGTTAAACATGATTTCCCTTTCACAAAATCATGTTGACTCTGCTTGATTACCTTGAATTTTTCTAAATGCCCTGCTATAACATCTTTAATAATAGCTTCCAACATTTTCCCTAAGACAAATGTTAAGCTAGCATAGAAAACATAGAAACATAGAAAAATAGGAGCAGGAGTAGGCCATTCAGCCCTTCGAGCCTGCTCCGCCATTCAATACAATCATGGCTGATCGTCCAAACTCAGTACCATGTTTCCGCTTTCTCCCTGTACCCCTTGATCCCTTTAGCCCTAAGAACTATATCTAAGTCTTTCTTGAATATATTTAATGATTTGGCATCAACTGCTTTCTGTGGTAGAGAATTCCACAGGTTCACTACTGTCTGGGTGAAGAAATCTCTCCTCATCTCAGTCCTAAATGGCTTACCCCGTATCCTTAGACTGTGACCCCTGGTCCTGGACTCCCCTGCCATCGGGAACATCCTTCCTGCATCTAGTCTGTCCAGTCCTGTTAGAATTTTGTAGGTTTCTATGAGATCCCTTTTCATTCTTCTAAACTCTAGCGAATACAAGCCTAATCGGCCCAATCTCTCTTCAAATGTCAGTCCTGCTATCGCAGGAATCAGTCTGGTGAACCTTCACTGCACTCCCTCCATAGCAAGAACATTCTTCCTCAGGTAAGGAGACCAAAACTGCACACAATACGCAAGGTGTGGTCTCACCAAGGCCTTGTATAATTGCAGCGAGACAACCCTGCTCCTGTACTCGAATCCGCTCGCTATGAAGGCCAACAAACCATTTTCCTTCTTAACTGCCTGCTGCACCTGCATGCTTACTTTCAGCGACTGGTGTACAAGGACACCCAGGTCTCACTGCACCTTCCCTTTTCCCAATCTATCACCGTTCAGATAATAATCTGCCTTTCTGTTTTTGCCACCAAAGTGGATAACCTCACATTTATCCACATTATACCCCATCTGTCATGTATTTGCCCACTCACTCAACCTGTCCAAATCACACTGGAGCTTCTCTGCATCCTCCTCACAGCTCCCACTCCCATCCAGCTTTGTTTTGTCTGCAAACTTGGATATATTACATTTAATTCCCTCATCTATATCATTAATGTATATTGTGAATAGCTGGGGTTGTAGCGCTGATCCCTGCGATACCCCAATAGTCACTGCCTGCCACTCGGAAAAAGAACCATTTATTCCTACTCTTTGTTTCCTGTCTGCCAACCAGTTCTCTATCCATGTCAGTACCTTACCCCAATCGCATGTGCTTTAATTTTGCACGCTAATCTGTGTGGGACCTTATCGAAAGCCTTCTGAAAGTCCAAATACACCACATCCACTCGTTCTCCCTTATCTAGTCTACTAGTTATATCCTCAAAAAATTCCAGTAGATTTGTCAAGCATGATTTCCTTTTCGTAAATCCATGTTGGCTTTGTCCGATCCTATCACTGTTTTCCAAGTCCTCTATAATTACATCTTTTATAATGACTCTAGCATTTTCCCCACTACCGACGTCAGGCTAACCGGTCTATAATTCCCTGTTTTCTCATTACCTCCTTTTTTAAATAGTGGGGTTACATTAGTTACCCTCCAACCCATTGGAACTGTTCAAGAGTCTATAGAATTTTGAAAAATGACCAGCACTGCATCTACTATTTCTTGGGTCACTTCCTTAAGTACTCTGGGATGTAGATTATCAGGCCCTGGGGATTTATCGGCTTTCAATCCCATCAATTTCCCTAACACCATTTCCCTACTAATATTGATTTCATATAGCTCCTCCTTCTCACTAGACCCTATGTTCCCCAACATTTCTGGGAGGTAATTTGTGTCCTCCTTTGTGAAGACAGAATCAAAGTATGTATTTAATTGGTCTGCCATTTCTTTGTTCCCCATTATAAATGCCCCCGTTTCTGACTGTAAAGGACCCCCATTTGTCTTCACTAATCTCCTTCTCTTCACATATCTATAGAAGCTTTTACAGTCAGTTTTTATGTTCTCTGCAAGCTTACTCTCATACTCTATTTTCCCCTTCTTAATCTATCTCTTTGTCGTCCTTTGCTGAATTCTAAACTGCTCCCAATCCTCAGGTTTGCTGCTTGCTCTGGCCATTTTATATTTCTCCTCCTTGGATCTAATACTATCCCTAATTTCTTTAGTAAGCCACAGTTGAGCCACCCTCCCTGTTCTACTTTTGCACCAGACAAGAATGAACAATTGATGTAATTCATCCATGCACTCTTTAAATGCTAGCCATTGCCTATCCACTGTCAACCCTTTAAGTTACGTTCCCCAATCTATCATAGCCAACTCGCGCCTCATACCTTCATAGTTTCCTTTATTTAGATTCAGGACCCTAGTTTCAGAATCAACTCTCTCACTCTCCATCTTAATGAAGAATTCCATCATGTTATGGTCGCTCTTCCCCAAGGGACCCCGCACAACAAGATTGTTAACTAATCCTTTCTCATTACACAATACCCAGTCTAGGATGACCTGTTCTCTAGTTGGTTCCAAATGTTCTTTCTTTTGGGCCTCCTTATCTCGAGAGACAATGGATACGCGCCTGGAGGTGGTCAGTGGTTTGTGAAGCAGCGCCTGGAGTGGCTATAAAGGCCAATTCTGGAGTGACAGGCTCTTCCACAGGTGCTGCAGAGAAATTTGTTTGTTGGGGCTGTTGCACAGTTGGCTCTCCCCTTGCGCCTCTGTCATTTTTCCTGCCAACTACTAAGTCTCTTCGACTCGCCACAATTTAGCCCTGTCTTTATGGCTGCCCGCCAGCTCTGGCGAATGCTGGCAACTGACTCCCACGACTTGTGATCAATGTCACACGATTTCATGTCGCGTTTGCAGACGTCTTTATAACGGAGACATGGACGGCCGGTGGGTCTGATACCAGTGGCGAGCTCGCTGTACAATGTGTCTTTGGGGATCCTGCCATCTTCCATGCGGCTCACATGGCCAAGCCATCTCAAGCGCCGCTGACTCAGTAGTGTGTATAAGCTGGGGATGTTGGCCGCTTCAAGGACTTCTGTGTTGGAGATATAGTCCTGCCACCTGATGCCAAGTATTCTCCGAAGGCAGCGAAGATGGAATGAATTGAGACGTCGCTCTTGGCTGGCATACGTTGTCCAGGCCTCGCTCCAAATGTATTGGTCCAAAAAAACTATCACGTACGCACTCCAGGAATTCCTCCCCTACAGTATTATTGCTAATTTGGTTTGCCTAATCTATTGGTGGATGAAAGTCACCCATAATTACAGTTGTACCCTTATTTCATGCATCTCTAATTTCCTGTTTAATGCCATCCTCTACATAACCATTGCTGTTTGGGGTCTATATACAACCTCCACCAACATTTTCTGCCCCTTGGTATTTCTTAGCTCCACCCATACAGATTCCACATCAGGATTCTCTGAGCTAATATCCTTCCTCACTATTGTATTGATTTCCTCTTTTACTAACAACACTACTCCACCTCCATTCCCTTTTTGCCTTTCCTTCCTAAATTTTGAAAACCCTGGATGTTCAGTTCCCATCCTTGGTCACTCTGCAGCCATGTCTCTGTAATCGCAACTTTATCGTATCCATTTACATCTGTTTGTGTGGTTAATTCACCTACCTTATTGTGAATACTCCACACATTGAGACACAATGCCTTTAGCCTTGTCTTTTTAACATTCTTAATCGTTTTAGCATTATTTTGCACTATGGCCCTTTGTTTCTTGGCCTGTAGTTTCCTACTTTCTGTCTCCATCCCTTTTTGAATAAAGGAGTTACATTCGCTATTTTCCAATCTAAAGGAACCTTGCCCGAATCTAGGGAATTTTGGAAAATGAAAACTAATGCATCAACTATCTCACTAGCCACTGTTTTTAACACCCTAGGATGAAGTCCATCAGGACCCGGGGACTTGTCAGCCTGCAGCTCCAACAATTTGTTCAGTACCACTTCCCTGCTGATTGTAATTTTCTTGAGTTCCTCCCTCCCTTCCATTTTCTGACTTACAGCTAATACTGTGATGTTACTTGTATCCTCAATAGTGAAGACCGATGCAAAATATCTGTTCGATTCATCTGCCATCTCCTTATTATCCAATATTAATTCTCCAGATTCACTTTTTATAGGACCAACGCTCATTTTGTTAACTCTTTTCTTTTTAAAATATCTATAGAAACTCTTACTATCTGTCTTTATATTTCTAGCTAACTTTCTCTCATACTCTATTTTTACCTTCCTTATCAATATTTTAGTCCTTCTTTGCTGTTTTTTTTATATTCTGTCCAATCTTCTGACCTGACTCCCATCTTTGCGCAATTATAGACTTTTTCTTTAAGTTTGATACTATCTTTAACTGTTTTAGTTAACCACGGATGGTGGGTCCCACCCTTGGAATTTTTCTTTCTCGTTGAAATGTATCTATTCTGTGTATTCTGAAATATCCCCTTAAATGTCTGCCATTGCATCTCTATTGACCTATCCCTTAACCTGATTTGCCAGTTCACTTTAGCTAGCTCTGCTTTCATGCCCTCATAATTGCCCTTATTGAAGTTTAAAATACTAGTCTTGGACCCACGCTTCTCTCCCTCAAACTGAATGTAAAATTCAATCATATTATGATCGCTACTACCTAGTGGGGCCTTAACTATGAGTTCATTAATTATTCCTATCGCGTTGCACAACACCAGATCTAGTATAGCCTGCTCTCTGGTTGGCTCTAGAATGTATTGTTCCAAGAAATTATCCCGAAAACATTCTATGCACTCCTCATCTAGGCTACCTCTGCCCACCTGATTTTTCCAGTCTATATATAGGTTAAAATTCCCCATTCCCCTTTCTGACAAGCTGTCATAATTTCTTCCTTTATACCCCGTCCCACAGTGTGGTTAATGTTAGGTGGCCTGTACACCACTCCCAAAAGTGACTTCTTGCCTTTATGATTTTTCATCTCTACCCAAACTGCTTCTACATCCTGGTCTCCTGAACTTAGGTCATCCCTCTCTATTACACTAATACCATCATTAATTAACCGAGCTGTTCCTCCACCTTTTCCTAGCTTCCTGTCCTTCCTAAATTCCATGTATCCTTCAATATTCAGGTCCTAATCTATGTCGTCCTGCAGCCATGTCTCTGTCATGGCTATCAGATTGTACTTATTTATTTCTATTTGCACTCTCAAATCATCTGTTTTATTTCGAATTCTATGTGCATTCAGATACAAAGCCTTTAGTTGTGTCCTTTTATTATTTTTGTAACCTCTAGCCTTATCTGTTGATTTACTGTTAGATTGGTACTTTCTGTCCCTTTCTGTCACAGTCTGTTTATCATTTCCCACATTAATATCTTTCTCTCTTGCCTTGTCTCTACTCCTTGATTTACCATATCTTCCCAAATTTGATTCCTTGGCCCCACTATTCAGTTTAAAACCCTCTCTACTTCGCTAGTTATGCAGCTCGCTAGAACACCGGCCCCAGCAGGGTTCAGGCTTCGATGGTCCCAACGGTACAGCCACCACTTTCCCCAGTACTGGTGCCAGTGCCCCACGAACCAGAACCCACTTCTACCACACCAGTCTTTGAGCCATGCATTCATTTATTTCTCTAGTCTTATTTGCCCTATGCCAATTTGCACACGGATCAGGTAATAATCCAGAGATTATTACAAATGTGTTTGATTCTCCAGGCTTGGTCTGGCAGTGAGGAATAAAATTGCCATGCTTTGAACAAAGGATTTTTGTCACAAAAAATTATTATTTTTGTGTCTGATATACTGTTACGTTTCAATCCTGCCTGCTAAAGGGGTTAACAACTAGGTGCACTCACAGAAAATAACCAACTTATTTTGATACATAACCAGACTTGATTGTCTCGTCAGGTGCCTGAGGGAGGAACCAAACTCTTCAATTCAAATCCAAATCTTTTATAGTTTTATTTGCATCTATGTTTGATAACGCTATCTGAGTTTAAGAGATATGTATTTGAATTGGCTTTGTCCCAGCTAATGTTTGAAAAATATTTCTCAAATGGTCTGAATTGTTCAACTGAAGCCAAGAGAGAGTGAGAGCGTGAAAGAGTGTGAGAAAGAGAGAGAGAGAGAGGTCATCCACGGATGGTTAACATCAAATTCCTATGTAAAGTATTTAAGGACCACATGGGCAATTTGGAAGTACCCAAAATATGCGTGAAGTTGACAGAGCAGCTATACCATGCACCTGAAATTGTTGTTGGGAGGCCAGGACCATTCTCAATTCAAGCCTCACTTGAATGCAAGCAAGTGAGTTGTAGACACTAAACAAATGTTCCACTGCAACTCTCCAGTTGAGGGAGGACGGAAAATCTGCTGGTTCAAATGATGAGCTGACGTGCAGGGCAAGCCTGGGGAGGAGGAGGTTGGTGTGGGGGAGAGGGCTGAGTGACCAAAGACCCCGGAGCAAGCAGGGTGTCGACAAGCTGGCAGCAGTATTTTTGTGGAGCAAGAGCATTCCAACTCTTCCTGCCCCCACAAAAACAAAATAAAGAGGTTTGGGAAGTTTCTGAACTGTCATCCAACAGTTCCTTTAAGGCCTTCTGGTTTGGCTCATCACTGCCTGGTATAAATGGGTGGAGTTTGTGTGGTGCACAATCTGCCCATTTGTATATCAAAATTGCAATCAAGGTCTTTCAACAGCATAGGACCCCATCCAAAACTGATGGGCTCATTTACAGACCTGCCTTAAATAGAGAGGGCTTGGGCAACCATGGCCAACACCCCCCACTTCTGATTATCCACTACTGGCCTGCTGTTCTTTCACATGATTATCAGCAGGCACCCTTTGAAAATAGGCTGCTCGGTGTCAGGTTACACTGTAATTTAGTGTCATTGATGCAATGATTTGTTACTTTATGTCTTAAGAAGAATAGTTCAGCTGTATCTGTTGTAACTGTGTACAGTGTGGCATTGTTTCTTATAACAGTTTTGGATGGGGTCCTATGCTGTTGAAAGACCTTGATTGCAATTTTGATATACAAATGGGCAGATTGTGCACCACACAAACTCTACCCTTTTGTACCAGGCGGTGAAGAGCCTAACCAGAAGGCCTTAAAGGAACTGTTGGATGATAGTTCAGAAACTTCCCAAACCTCCTTATTTTTCATTTATCCAGTTATTCCTTATAAATCTGTTGGACATTTTGTAGCCCAAGCCTTCCGAAATCAAGCAGGGTCATGTGAGGCAACCCAAAATACCCAAGCTGAAATACAGCAATCATAGTTTTCCTGGTTTTGGTTTTGGACACGCATTGAAAAGAAAGAAAGCTTTGCACTTAGTGCTTTTTGCACCTCAGGAGATCCCAAAGTGCTTTACAGTCAATGAAGTACTATTTTGAAGTGTAGCCACTGTTATAATGTAGGAAACTCGGCAGCTAAATTGAGCACATAGGGGTTACAATGGCCAAATAATCTGGTTTTTAGTGATAGTTGAGGAACAAATATTGGCCAGGATTCCCCTCCTCTTCTTTGAATAGTGCCGTGGGATCGCTTACATCCAGCTGAGAGCAGATGGCTCCTCAGTTTAATGCCTCATCTGAAAGATTGCACCACCAACAGTGTGGTTTTCCCTTCGTACTACAGTGGGATTGTCAGTCTAGATTTTGTGCTCAAGTCCCTGGAGTGAGGATTTGAACATTGGAATGATCTGAGATGCTGAGTCTGAGAAAAAAAGTATAGAGTAAGAATTCAAAATTTAACAAGGTCATTATTCACAGCTACTGTTGTCAGAAACACAAACCTTATCCAAGCTTCTGAACATTAAGATGTTTCTTCATTCATACACTGCACAGGAATAAATGTCATTCTATTTCCTCTGACACTCAAATGTTATTGCTACAATTTCTTCCATTTTAGGCCTGTAATTGTTTTTCAAAGACATAAGCTTAAGTTGATAGGGCTGATTTCAACAAAATCAAACTAACCCAAATCTAACATACCGAATGCCAAAACATGTAACTTCACATACATCCCAACACACACCAATGCTACTTTCTGAAAATAATTCCTTGGCTGCTAATTTTAGAACTGGATTTGGAAAGCACATGTTCTTCATAATTCCAGCCCAGCAACAATCCTGAATCTAAAGTGAACTTCTAGCATGAAATAAGCATTTTTCTTAGCTTACCTAGAGTTTCCTCAAAGGGAATTTCCTAATGTAGGCTCCTCAGAAGAATATTTTTTCTTTGTCCAGGCCTTTTCTGCTTTAATGGTTTTCCTGGGATGGTTCAGACACCTCAATCACAATTCTCTGGTTTCCCTGTACAGACAATGGTTTCATCCTCTGATGAAATGGTTTCATCCTTTGAGGTAGCCCATAACAAGCTCTAGGCCCCCATGATGGATGGTCAAGGCTTCACCCATGGATAAAATCTCCAGGTTTCCCAGGTGGACACATCCAGCTTTATGAGTTGACAAACACTCAGCACTTGTACTTTCCTTAGTTGTGCTGCCATTTTATTCAGTCAGAATTATGGTAGCAATATAATGTTGCCTTGACCATAAGGGGCAATGAAAACTCCTTGTAATATTTTTGTGTCTTGAAGAAAATAGGATGATCTTATGACAGATTATTCCTAAAAAAATAAGTTTTTTGAAAGAAAATTTGAATTTAGGGTTAGTGAAGCAGATTTAAGACTTGCTTAAAACTCATCTGAAAAAATTAAGAGTTTCCTTCATGTTTTAGTTCTTGAATGGAAAAATTTCCATCAATGTCACTCTATCTGCTAGGAGGTGCGTGAGTTCATCCCAAATGAGAGTCTCTACAAGTTTTCCCTCCCTCTTTTTTTTTGCAAAGTACCCGAGATTCACTTCGTATCTTGCCACAGTGGTATTGCACTGAGCAGAAACTCAGTGTGTTCAAGATTGTGGACATGTTTTGGCATCCTAACATTTCATGGCATGCTGACTTCAGACTCCAGTGTATGGTACCATATTTTCACCCCTATCTCTCTATACTGCTAAGACAAATTGTGATGCAAAGGTCAACTTTGGAGAGGGCAAAGATGGCACCACCTTTGGATTAATTGGGCAATATGAGTTGCCTGACACAGGTATTATTCAAATACACACAAATAAATGCTAACTATTATTTCAGGAAACATTGTTTTAAAATCAAAAAGTTTCCCTAGCACGGCAACAAAATTGTACGATTCACAATGCTGGTGCCATTCATTGCAAAAATATTAAAATGTCACTAGTGCATGACATTACTGAGATGACAAATTACATATGATTTCCTAGCTGTTCTCCCACTCCATTAACCAAAATATTGACTCTTCATAGGACTGTATCATCCCATGGGAAAACTTTGTCTGACTTCAGATAACAGCTCATAATGCAACAGTGATTATATCCAATACAGATATATGTCATTCCCACATTAATTTCAGGTTACTAACTGGTTTAAAGATATATTTTTGTCTTCAAACCAATGCTTGAATTAATACATGATGACACTACAGTATTTCTGCTCATTTACATGACCAGCCTTTTCCTCATGCAAAAAAACTGCCATCCTTTAAGCTTCTCTAAAATTGGACAAACATTGTCCTTGAAGAACACCCATAGAAAACCAGTATCAGAAAATGCTAGGTCACACCCCTGAATAGCAGCATCTGCAAAAGGCAGCTACCAACTTTCACTCAATTTTAGTTAGGTCCATGTCTGCAATATATGGGAGGAGGTGATTTGATTAATGTTTTTGACAACAGGCACTAGGATAAACATCTGCTTGGATGGCATGCCACTAGTCCTTTAGGGACACACAATTTCCCTATCCTATTTGGAGTGAGTGCTGTTCTGGGATGACCTTAAGAAGACCACCTTAAGAGCTGTAATTGAAGGTCACTGGAGGAAGTGATGTCACGTCACACATGGCCAGGGAGATGTGGGTGTAGCCTGACAGAATGAGATGTGCCTAGATGTGGCTTGTGCAGTAACTGTTTGTATATATATGTTCCAGCTAAGTTATAATAAAAACCCATCTTTTCTTTGAATATTACTTGTAGCCCTTTGAGTCTTATATTAGTTCACATATCAAAGGAAGAAGTACTATTACATGGTGGAAATGTTTGGGATTTTTTTTCTGAAGACCACCAAATATTACATTGTGGCAACATTTGATTTTTTTTCTGAAGAACATACCAAGTGAGAACAAAGAACAGCAGGCTGCCTACCTGGAGTGGCTGAAAATTCAGGAGAGCAACATCGCAGCAAGCTAGGACCATGAACAGTACCCTGGGAGGTGTTGAAACTCTAAATACAGCAGGCAATTTGCCAAGAGATTGGAGCTTTCACCTAATCTGGCAGTGGGTCGAAAAATTTAAAAAGCAGTAGCTGAGGCTATTTCTGTTTTAGTTTTCCTGTTTTTTTATTTGTGTGCGGGGCCTAAGCCGAAAAGAGAAAGAAGAACTCAATAGCACCACTGGAAGTTCACAGCACAGTGAGAGAGCCTGGTTGTGGCAGATGCTGGTACTGCAAGCTACAGCCCTCTTTTTAAAAAAAAAAGAGCCGTATAAATAGAAAGCAACTGTAGTGTCTCAATCTTAAAGGGGCATGCCTGCAGAAAATGAATCTGTCTAAACAAGAAAAAATGTAGTGTGCCTGTGAAAAGAAAACCAATGAAAAGTCCGATATTTATATAAAAAAGCAGGATCATTAATGCAATGGCTTTCAGATATCCAGTTATAGATTGGAAGGTGTCTGAATTTAAATTGTTATGACAACAAACAGAACAGTATTTTCTGGGTCAAGGAGTGAGTGAATCTGAGAAACAAGCTATCAAAATTAAAATCACACTGGGCAATGAGGGCCTGCAACAGATCAATATGTCAGGATTGTCAGCTGAGGATCAGAAGGATTCTAACAAGCTATGGACATTCCTGGAGCAACAACTCCAGGTGAAGGTAAATTTCCAAGTACATAGGCTTGGCCTTACGTCCTGCTGGCAAAGGCAAGATGAGTACATTGATCAGTTTGTTGCAAGGTTCTGAGACAAAGCTCAATATTGTGACTTCACTAATATTGAATTGTCAGAACAGGTTATAGAGCTAGTAATTGCATATACCCCACTAGAGGCCTTTCAAAAAGACCTGCTGGAAACGAAGAAAGGGCACACCACAGATGCACTACTCAATGATGGAAGGAAATTTGATGCCATCATGGCTGGGCACCAACAGTTACAAGTTGTGGGTGGCTACAATGATTGATTGGGTTACCAAGGCTCAGAGATCTGCCAAGCCTTGTGGCAAATGTGACCTGACACACCCTATTCGCAGTTATCCGTCATACCAGGACCAGTGAAAGCTTGTGACATGCGAGGGCATTCGGCAAGGCAATGCAGAAGGCTGAGCTCAAATGCAGCACACAGGAATGGAGGCAGATCATATGCAGATAAAATATCTGCAAGACAGGATAGCAAACGCAACAAGAGGTATGCTAACACACAGCAAAAGCCCAAGCGTGTACATCAGGTCAGCAGAGAGACAGATTGTCAGGAGTATACGGATAAAGAATGCACTCTGCATAGTTAATTTGGATCAACATGTCAATGCTATTATGCTATCTGAGGCATTCGTCATGATCAGGATTATATGTCCGCAGAAGAGTAGCAAGCATAAGCTCAGAGTAAAAATTGACACCAAAGCAAGTGCTAATATTCTGCCCATCCGTATACTGAAGGACATGTACTGATAGAAATGACCATCTATGGTGCAACCCACTGACTGCCTACAATGATTCTCCAATCAAGTGCATTGGAATGATAACATTGCAGTGCAGCTATGAGAGCTCTGAATGGCTACCACAAATATTGTAGGCACAACTGGGCCAGCTTTCACAGGACTTTTAGTATGCCAAGATTTATGAATTGTCACAGTACATGAATTCAGTAACGCACCGAAGATAGCAGGAAATATCTAGGTCAAGTATATCGGGTCAGTCCATGCAAAGGACAACACAAAGGCTGGAAGTTCTGACACATAGAGGTGATATGACTGGGAGTCTCTCCTCAGGCTTCAGTTCATTGCAGCAAGTACCCGGAGGCCAGAGGGATTGCCGGTGATTGGTGATGTTGCCAGTCATCATTTTTCCAAGCTATCCAAACAAGGGAAAATAAAGGCATCGTATGACAGGCAAGCAGGACCAGAATTAGCTGATTGCGAGGAGGACAGAAGGTCATGCGTCAGGAACTTGGTATCCTGCAGAGGTTGCGAGGACATACAACCAGCCCAGATTGTACGAGGTATAGACACCCAATGCTGTGGATGCTGTGGACGGATGCTTTCCTGCAGACTTCTTTGGTTAAATTTCAGTCACAGTTCAATGGCAAAATCCTGTTACAGTTGCTCAGGTAGGGAGTTTCAATGTCATCTTTTGTCTCTGTCTCTAGGTATTTTAAAGATGGTATTCTGGCAGGGTCCTTCTTCTTGCTGGGATGGGTCTCTCTTTCTTCTAGCTTTTTGCACAGAAAATGTCTCTTGTTAAAAACTCCTTATCAGAGACTTGGCTTCTGTCAGGTGACCCAAGTTTCTCTCCCATTGTGGTTTCCATAAATGGTGTTTGCTGTTGTGGCCATTGTTAGACAATGGATTTGGATGTTGCTCATCTCTATGCCACCTTGATAAAGTGGTGTTTTTCCACATCCATTATCCTGAGTTTGAGTCAAGTCTCGATGTCTGCAAAGTTATTGTTAGCCCAACTTATTGGAGAGGGGTAGCCACTAACATTGAATGGGCCATTTACATTTCTAATGCTTTCTTCAACACTTGACCAGATATGATAATTTGTTCAGGGTTCCAGCAGTTACCATGTGTATTCGCAGTACAGGAGAGGTCACCTGACTTCTCACTTCATCTTGTTTTGCAGCAAAAGGTGTCTGTTTTGCATTTAATTGAACAGTTCATATTATAGTTTATAATTTCTCCTTGCATGAGCATGAGAGTATATATACGTTCCAGTTGTTATAATAAAAACCTATATTTTCTTTGGATATTACTTGTAGTCCTGTGAGTCTTACAATAGTTCTCCTATCAAAGGAACAAGTAATATTACAAGTGCTAAATCCAAGATAGTATAACCACCTTCTACTCACGCATGGAAATCAGCTGAACCCAGTCAAACAGTCAGGTTTAGTCAAGGTAAATCAGGTGCCTGCAAAACCCACACTGTCCAATTTATGCTGTGGTGAGGTGGGGGGGGGGGGGGGGGGCAAAGAGAAGAAAGATCAAGTCCACCATGTTCTTCACACTCATGGAATGACCTCTGCATTCCCTAATCTTCTATTGAGTACCCTAGTTTTCATTTTTTAGCAGAGCCATCCCTATTCTCTGTCTAGAAGACAAAACAGGCTTCCTACATTCAGGATTCTGGCAGTGCTGCTTCCTAACTGAACGCGAGAGCTCCCCTACTCTTTGCCAAATAATGTTTGCCAAATAATGTTATAGATTCTTTCATCTAATAAAGAATTACAAAACATTTTTCAGCACAGAAACAGGCCTTTCAGTGTTTATGCTCCACATGAGTCACCTCACACCTTACTTAGTGTCACCCTATCCCTCGCTAACTTTCTCCCTCATGTACTTATCAATCTTCCCCTTACATGCATCTATGCTATTTGCCTCAACCATTCCACATGGTAGCAAGTTTCACATTCTAACCACTCTATGAGTTAAGAAGTTTCTCTTGAATTTCTTATTGGATTTATTTATGACTATCTTATATTAATAGCTCCCCCAAATTATTGAACCCCTTCATAATTTTAAAGCCATCTATCAGGGCAATTCTCAGCCTTCACTTTTCTAGAGAAAAGAGCCCCAGTTTGATATGGCAACAAAGACAGAAAACAACAGAATTTAAAATTGTGAAAGAGCAAAATCAAACCACCAGAAAGGGAATGTGAAGGGAAACAGATAAAGAGAGAATATATCTGCAAGAAACAAATAAGCCAGTGCATTTGATATATGTGCGCAATAGGGACAGAGAGAGAGAGAGTGTGATAAAGAAAGATTTCCATCTTCACCTGGCTGGCAATCCAGCAGCACAGATCACTGGCCTTTTAATGCCAGACTTTCATTCCATTGATTTCAAAAAGATTGGACAAGTTCGACAATGAGCTGATCCTGTCCACTAAATTACTACCCAGGCGCTGAAGTCAGATATTTACCCCAGAGAGGGCAGCTGCAATATATCAGCAGTGTTGTCTTTACCTTGAATCTTTTTATTGTTTCAGAATTTCACATTAAGGGATGTTGCTCAGCAAAAGAGTCATTTATAAAAATAATGCAGGCTTGTGCTTTTGGGTGGATAAATCTTTACATCTTATTATTTCTGAAAATATCCTGGTCATATGATATCTCACAGGGTCTCCAGTAGAATGATGTGTACCCAACACATTGGGAGTAACTCTGAATTTGGACAATAGTGTAAAATGGCAATATTGGATCTGACCCAAAGTCAAAAGTCTCCCCATTGGGAATGAACACAATGTCAAGCAATTGGCACAAGGTAATAAAATGCAACTGCCCATTCTTAGGTTATTCCAAGAATTATCCTCTTGCTCCAGATTGCTGTGGGCTCCAGTGCTTGCTCTTCAATCCATTCCAATGACTGTTATTACCCAATAATCAACTGTAGATTATCCTTCACTAGATGTTCAATGATTACGTTATTGTTAGCCCTTATCCATATCGCCTAAGTTGAACTTCTTGGCATTCAGTGCCTGTCACCATCATAAATATAAAAAAAGCTGAATTCCTAGTTATTCATTTTCTTTTGAAGAAAAAATACTATGTAACAGGTACATGGGAGTAATTTCAAGGCTGGTAATCAAACCTCAGGATTCACATAATGGGTCATAAGGCTGAGTAAACCCATACAATTCATGGTGCCTTGATGAGTTGCCAGCCTACTTGTATCTGCTATTCTTGAGATGTGTTTAAATCAAAGAATTGAAAGTGCTGGCTGACATCATGACCTCAATACAGCACTAAATTGTCAAGCCAATAAACAATCAGTGGTTCAATCAGTTAAATTTCTCCCTTGTAGTGGGCTCTTCTCTATATCGCGAATGCATTGAGTATGATTTTGGTCAACGCACTTCAGAAGTGACCCAGGGACTTTGGAAAGGATGTAGAAAAGAGCAACAAGAATTATGGCTGTCTGAGCTATGAAGGAAGATCAGAGAAGCTTAATCTTCAGGGCAGAATTTTACCAGCCCCTTGACGCCGTGGATCACGGCGGGGGTGGAGGGGTGTCCATAAAGTTCTGCGGGGAGAGACCCGCCTCGACCCCTGACGTTGAGAAGGGCTCACCGCATATTGCCGGCGGCGGTGGGGGAGACCTTGGTACGCCAACCCCCTCCCCGCCTCCCCGGCCACTTGGCGGTGGGGCCTTCATCGAAATATTCAAATCAACTTAAATTATATGTAAATGCACTTAACTGCTGGCGGCGGCCGTCCCACGCCAATTTTATGGCCACCGCCAGCAGGTAAGTGGGGAACGGGGAAAGCAAAGCACTTCTTATTGGCTGTGGGTATGGTGGGAAGGGGTTGAAGGGCAAATGTTAGATGGTTGCAGGGGGAGGTTCGTGTTGAGCATAAAGTGAGATTTGTTCATATTGGGCAATGAAAAGACCATTTGGGGGTGGGGGAGGGGGGGTTGGGGAAGGGCCTCCATTACCTTGGTATTTATTCAATAAAGATTTATGATAATGCACCTTTAAAAATTTAAATCTTTGCTAAGGGCTTGAAGCCCTTTAAAAATGGCGTTGGCGCCTGCACAGTGGCGCCAGACGCCGTTGCCAGGGACGCGGCGGCCGCCCTGATGACGTAGAGGGGCGGCCGCTCCACCCCCCTATTTAAATCAGCCCCCATGCGTAGTATTGCGGGGGCTGTGCGGCATTTCCGTGTCCGAAGGCCGTCGAGTTCAATGCACACTGCGCAAATAAAATCCAGCCCTCAGTGTTTGATTTGGGGGCAGGGGGTGTGGTGGTGACACTTTCCTAGAATCATAGATAGGCTTAAGGCACAGAAAGAGGCCACTTGACCCATCGTGTCTGTGCCAACTGAAAAACGATCCACCTATTCTAATCTTTCCAGCATTTGGCCCGTAGCCCTGCAGATTACAGCACTTGAGGTGCCTATCCAGACTCCTTTTGAATGATTTGAGGGTTTCTGCCTCAACTACCCTTTCAGGCAGTGTACATTTCAATCAGATCTCCCCTCAGTCTTCTCTGTACCAAGGAGAACAACTCCAGCCTATCCAATCTTTCCTCATAGCTGCATTTTTCCAGTCCTGGCAACATCCTCGTAAATCTCTTCTGTACCCTCTCTAGTGTAATTACATCCTTTCTGCAATGAGGTGACCAGAACTGCACGCAGTACTCAAGTTGTGGTCTAACCAATGAGTTGTTGTACAATTCCAGCATTACCTCCTTGCTCCTATATTCTATACCTCGGCTAATAAAGGAAAGGATTCTATATGCCTTCTTAACCACCTTACCGACCTGTCCTGCTACCTTCAGGGATCTGTGGACATTCACTTCAAGGTCCCTCACTTCATCTACACTTCTCAGTATTTTCCCATTAATCGTGTATTCTTTTGCCTTGTTTGACCTCCCAAATGCATCACTTCTCTGGGTTGAATTCCATTTGCCACTTTTCTGCCCATCTGACCAGACCATCAATATCTTCCTGCAGCCTACAGCTATCCTCCTCGCTATCTACTACATGACCAATCTTTGTGTCGTCTGCAAACTCCTTGATCATGCCCTCTACATTTATGTCCAAATCGTTAAGATATACCACAAAACGCAAGGGACCCAGTACTGTGCCCTGTGGAACATCACTGGAAACAGCCCTCCAGTCAACCCTCCAACAGCTGGGGAGGTGGTGGTGTAGTGGTAATGTCACTGGACTAGTAATCCAGAGACTTGGGTTACAACTCTGGGGATATGGGTTTGAATTCCACCACAGCAGATGGTGAAATTTGAATTAAATTAATCTGGGAATTAAAATGTTAGTATAACGATGACCCTAAAGCCATTGTCAATTGTTGTTTTAAAAAAAAATATTCTCTGTAATGGCCTAGCAAGCCACTCAGTTCAAGGGGCAATTAGGGATGGGAAATAAATGCTGACCTAGCCAGCGATGCCCACATCCCATGAATAATAAAAAAGTCATAAAAGCACCTGTCAACAATTACCGTTTATTTCCTGCCACTGAGCCAATTTTGCATCCACCTTGCTGCATTTCCCTGGATCCCATGGCATTTTATTTTTTTCACCAGTCTGCCATGTGGGACCTTGTCAAAAGCCTTTCTAAAATCACATCAACTGCACAACCCTCATCCTTGATACTTCTTCAAAAAATCCAATCTAGTTGGTCAAACAAGATCTTCCCTTAACAAATCCATGCTGACTATCCTTGAATAACCTGTGCTTTTCTAAGTGACAGCTTATCCTGTCTCTCAGAATAGATTCCAATAATTTGCCCACTACTGAGGTTAGACTGACTGGCCTGCAATTATTCGGTCTATCCCTCGCTCCCTTTTTAAACAGAGGTACAACATTAGTGGTTCTCCAATCCTTCATCACCACACCTGTATCCAGTGAGGACTGGAAAGTGATGGTTAGACCTTCGGCTATTTCCTCTCTTGCTTCTTTTAACAGCCTGGGATACATTTCATCCGGCCCTGGTGATTTATCAACTTTCAAGGATGCTAATCCATTATTATGTCCTTTCTCCCTATGTTTATCACATCCAATACTTCACATACCTCTCTTCCTTAACAACATCAGCATCGTCCCCCTCTTTAGTGAAGACAGACGCAAAGTATTCATTAAGAACAATACCAACATCTTCCGCCCCTACACAGAGGTTACCTTTTTGGTCTTTTATGGGCCCTACTCTCTCCTTAGTTATCCTCTTACTCTTAATGTATTGATAAAACATCTTTGGGTTCACCTTGATTTTGATGACAATATTCTTTCATGTCCTCTCTTTGCTTTCCTAATTTCCTTTTTGATTTCACCCCTCCACTTTCTATACTCCTATCGGCTTTCTGTAATATTGAGTTCTTGGTGTTGGACATAAGCTTTCCTTTTCTGCCTTATCTTACCCTGTAAGCTCCTTGACATCCATGGGGCTCCAGATCTGGCCGTATCACCCTTTTTCTTTGTGGGATCATGTTTACTCTGAACCCCTTGAATCTCCCGTTTGAATGCCTCCCAAAGTTCTGACTCTGATTTACCTTCAAGTAGCTGTTTCCAGTCCACTTTCGCTAAATCACTCCTCAGTTTAGTAAAATTGGCCTTGTCCCAATTGAAAACTCCTGTTCTATCTCTGTCCTTTTCCATAATTATGTTAAAACTGACTGAATTATGATCATTACCACCACTCCTTCCACCTGCCCATCTTCATTTCCTAAAACTAAGTTCAAAACTGTACCCTCTCTTGTTGGACTTGTTACATACTGGGCAAGAAAGTTCTCCTGAATGCACCTCAAGAATTCTGCTCCCTCAGTTCCTTTCACACTAAAACTATCCCAGTTAATATTGGGGTAGTTAAAATCCCCGACTATTACTACCCTATTGTTCTTGCACTTCACAGAGATTTGCCTACATATCTGCTCTTCTATCTCCCTCTGACTGTTTGGGCGTATATAGTACACTTCCAGCAGTGTGACTGCCCCTTTTTTGTTCCTTAGCTCAATCCATATGGCCTCATTTGATGAACCTTCCAACATATCATCCCTCCTCACAGCTGTATTGGTTTCTTTGACCAGAATTGCCACTTACCTTCCTTTCTTATCCCCCTCCCTATCGTGTCTGAAAACCTTGTAACCAGGAACGTTGAGCTGCCATTCCTGTCCCTCCTTAAGCCATGTTTCTGTAATAGCTATGATATCATACTGCATGTGTCTATCTGTGCCCTCTGCTTTATTTGCTGAACTCCATGCATTGAAATAGATACCCTTGAGCACTGCCAAACTTTTTCTTATTTTCTAACCTTTGTTTCTTCTGTCTTGCAGACTCATTCATTAATTTTATGCCTTCCATTTTCATTTTGATTTTGTCCCAACTGAGTCTACCCTAAGGTCCCTATCCCCCTGCCAAACTAGTTTAAACCCTCCCCAACAGCACTCGCAAAATGTCCTGCAAAGAACGCAGTCCAAGCCCTTTCTTGAGGCACATTAAGTATCGGTAAGGCAAACCCAGAATATTGTTTCAGGTTAAGTCAAATCAGTAGAGCAGAGCGACAAACATTTGGAATGATATACCAGATAAGTTATTGAAGTCAAAGGTGTGAGAGCATTTCAAAATGCAATAGAATGCTGGACTGGGTGGTTTGGAGGACTGAAGAGATGATCTTCAATGGCCAAACCGTCCTGATACATTTTTCTGCTCTAATGCAAAATTGATTGGCATTTAAAGGAACTCTCCAGTCTACCATCCATGACTATCTGCCATTCTGAACGGTTTACATCACCTGCTCCCTGGATTACTCAGTGCATCAAAGCACTGACCAACGTGGAACTGAGTCACACACAGTCAACCTGTGCTGAGCCAGCTGGTCTCAGCTGCAAGTTCAGCAGTTGCCCTCAGTGCTCTTTGAACAAAGCAAACATCGGGACAGAATTTTAGCCCCCACTGGGGGTACAAATGGGGACAGGTGAGCGTGTGAATTCGCACCACCAGTCAGCCTGTGGGATCCTAGCGATGTCGGGAACAGGCCAGATGCTGATTCCCAGCTCCACTGTGGTGGCCCAGCAACTCTGGCCATTTTTTGATTGAAAAGTTTGAAAGGTGCTCAGAGGTGCCTGAAATGACAGGCTGCAACTACTTCCATGCTGGAGGGCCTCCTATTGGCTTCGAGAGCCTGCCTGTCTGCTGACCGTAATTGGATGGCGAGTGCGCCCTCTGGCTACTAGTTGGCCAATTCAGGGAAAATCACTGCTGGGTGACTGTTCCTGACACAGTGCAGGGGCAGGACCCTCATTTGACCCTGATGCAGGGTCCTGACCCAAAACCCAAAATTCTGTCCTAGGTTTCTCACTCCAAACCACAATCCACTATCCTGCTGGAGAGTGCGTGTGTGTGGCTATCCGAGCTGAGCTGTGATGTCAAGTAGTCTGCCAAACTCACTAATAAAGTTCACTCATGAAAAATACCCACTTAAATTGAGCCAGATATTGGAAAGTGATCAGTGCCCCATTGAATAAATTGCTTTCTTTAGATCTCCTGCTGAGATCACTCAACAGGAACCACCATATTCTTAGCACTCCCAATGCATGAGCCCTGGAACATGGTTCATTATCACCAAATCCCTGCTCTCAGCATTCCCCATTGCTTATCTGCTCAACTAGAGTAACTTTTTCTATTATGTGGCAAACCTAGTCAAGATTGCAGCCTCATTTGCTTGGCCAGCCATCTGTAATGATTTTTTTTTTTAAATTTAGCTACAGGGCTTTGTAGAAGGGTAGAAAAAGGTTCAAGGGTAGGGCCAAGGTGGTGCCTCATTTTTAAAATTTATTCTTGGGATGTGGGTATCACTGTCAAGGCCAGCATTTATTGTCAATCCCAAGCTTCCTCGAGAAAGTGGTTTTGAGACTCCTCCATGACTTTCGCTACAATCGAATGGCTTGCTAGGCTACTTCAGAGATAAGAGTCAACCACGTTGGTGTGGGATTGAAGCCACATGTAGGCCAGACCAGGTGAGATTGGCAGGCTTGCAACCCTAGAGGACATTCATGAACCAGTCAGGTTTTTCCCGACAATCCAGTGGCTTCATAGTCACTTTTACGAACACCAGCTTTTTATTTCCATGTTTTCAAAAAAAATTCAAATTCTCAAACTGCCATGTTTGGATTTGAACTCAAAGGTTATGAGTTCAGACCTCTAACATAACCACTATATTACTGTACCCATGCAAACAGTGCTTGATGCACAAATATATTCTCAACAGAGATCATAAATAAACAAATGTCAAGCATTTATGTTCAGTATTTATCAGGCGAGATGCCAGCAGCTAAATTAAATCATCACAAGCTGCAAATTTTTTTCAGTCTATCTCACGGTGTGTATATATTCTTAGGAGGCCCATGCATTTTGCAAGATCGTCAGCATTTCAAACACAAAACAACTGAAGTAGATGACTAGGAAGGATTGCTGAGCTGGTGCTTATAAAAAAACCTAGGTTAAAAATTGTTGAAATACTACAAATACCAAATTACAACATTACTTTAGAAGATCTCAGTGCATTGATAAAGGAATCTGCATTAACACTAGTTGTTAGTGAAACATGAAAATAAAACACACAGTGACTAACAGAAATTGAACTATTTAACCTCACTGTATAAAGAAAAGTAAGGTCTTTTGCAAACAGCACCCTCTTAACACACATGCACTTACTGTCATGCTATGGCACATGTAATCTAATTTTAACTTAAGCATCTTGGGGAACGGGGAGTTTTGGGGGTGGGGTGAGAGGGTGGAGTGGGGATGGTCTAAATAAAACAGAGCCTGCAATGCAGCACAAATAAACTGACTGCTGTTCCTGATTCCTTTTAATATTAGCTGATCTGATCTTGTACTTCAGCCAAGGCACAATAAGCTTCATTTGAAAGACAGCCCCTGTCCAAAGTTCTTCAATTTCCATTAATTTGTCATCTTCATTGCAAGATGAACTAATAATTTACAAGTTACAGTGAATATAAGAATAACATTTCTACCTGGAAACAAGAAGGGGCGTGTGAAACTGGCATGCTCCACTCTATTTTTACAGTATCCTTTTTGTCCACAACATTTATTTAACCATTTAAGATCCGTGAGGCAATTGAGTGGCAGAAGTATTCAAAAAATGCAAGTTAACGAGTATTCTGTTTTTCTGCACGTTTCTCACTTTCTTTATAATGTTCAACATTAGAAATTTGTTAAGTGGCATTTTTGTTCAACTTCTAGTATATGAACGTTATTTGCAGAGACTTCAAAAGCTGTTGAAGCCTAGTCAGGTACTCGGATGCATTTAAACCTTCAAAATCTTAACGCAAAAGATAAGCAAGCTTTACATATTCTATCACTGCCCAAGAATCTGAGGCATTCAAGTGACATTATCAAACCAGGAGGCAATTGTGTTGTAGCAATCAGCCATCATTGCCTATTTAACAGACTATTAAAACACATATTAACATTCAGACTGGCATTTTTAAAGAAATTACTGCTTGTTGAAAGGCTGAGGCACTTCAATCAAGATAAGACTACATGATTTGTGATAACTTTCTATTGCTTTCCAGATAGGCCAACAAAGAGAAATGATGCTTCTTTAAATCCTGCATAAGTTTCTAAACTCTGTGCAATGCAGCACTTGCTTAAAGAGATGCTCGTCCAACAAAGTTGCAAAGAATTATATTTGGTTAACAGTTAACTGGATTAGAAGCCAAAAAAAAAGCTGCCGACTACCTACTGTACTGGTTTTCAGTGTGTGCTCCATTAATTTGTCCATCAGCTGTGATTTGGAGGTGAAACCCGATGCCAACATTGCAATAAAGCCTCCTCACTCTCTTGATTCCGGTGAAATAGTCCCTGTCCCAGCCGAGGTCTAATTTCCTCCCAGAGATCGGATACAACGACCTGGAGAGGAGAGTCTCCCATCTCCCTTCCAAGCTTCCCCTCGCTTTCGTTGCTATTGGAGCCGGGGAGGCAATCCCAGTCAGGAGGCCGAGGAGAACAACTGGCCAGGTCCAGTCGAGAGTAGCCTGGTGGAACATTCTAATCAACTTAAACCAACACGTGGGTGAGGAATTGATGCACTAAAAATAACTGAGCTTCTAGATTTTCAGTCTGAAGTCTGTCAGTGCTCTCCTTATTTTTGGAGCCTGGTTAAAGTACTGCTGACACACACAAAATCCAAAGAGAATATTAAATAAAACACCTTTAACAAAGTCATTATGTTGGTGCATAAACTTGGTGGCCAATAGGTTTCGCTTTTAATGCATCCAGTGATGTCATACATGTTGGCTTTTGACATTTAGACGCTGACTCTGGAGATTAAAATAAAAAATAGAATGCGCATTTCTGGAAAGTATAGTGTTTGTTAATTTGACGTCTATTTATTTTAGATCGATGATGTAGAGGCTCGCAATGCTGGCAATGCACTGCATCACCTCATATTACTGTACTGGGCCAATCCCACACTGCTGCAATGTGAGGTTAGTGACTACAGCCATAGTACTACATATCTTAGAAGTGTTCAGTGTGTGTGTGTGTAAAGGAACTGCCATAAACAATTTGCACAAGTTCTTTTTAGATTAAATGAGATCTTCATCCAGCATGTGCATAAAATGCAAAACAACATGCATCCACAGGCATACTGCAAGGGGAATGGTTCTTAATCATGCACCCAGATTTGATCAAGGCCCCCAACCCTCATTAATTTCAATACATTGTGCTCTCTTCCCCTACCCCACCCTATCCATGATTCAATTATAGACCTCAGCATCAATTTAGGAAGAGCAGCTCTAATGCAGCAGCTGAGATTTCCATTCAACACATTCTGTGCCCTGTGGCCAACTTGAACAAGTCTATCCAGTAAATAACTGTTAGTGCCACATTTCAGGAAATGTTACACGGTGGAATTAGAACGACCAGAAGTTGGCAGGAGATTGTCGTGTCTGAATTGTGTTTGCAAGAGATGTTATTCAATCCTAGGCTCAAACCTACATCTTGGAGTACTCCACTTCAGTTTTCTTAGAATTATATTTCTCTTCATTTAATAGCTTTTCATGAGAAAAGTAGATGTGTGCAAGCAAGTGTGCACCTGGGACAAAATCTGCTGATGGACTATTTGCCATATTGCATTTTCTCCTTGTATACCTGTGTGTTGCTATTGACTGAGAGTGTCAGGTGTAGGTCGGTTGGTAGCATTCTTGCCTCTGAGTCAGAAGGTTGTGGATTCAAGACCTAGTCCAGAGACTTGAGCACAAAATCTAGGCCGACACTCTAGCACGGTACTGAGGGAGTGCTGCACTGTAGAAGGTCCTGTCTACCCTCGCAAGTGAATGACAACCGACTGCTCCTTGGTTGGATGCCATTACACTTATGGCGCTCTTTTGAAGAAGAGGAGGAGCGTTCTCTCCAGTGTCCTGGCTACTATTTACCCCTCAACCAACAACACTAAAACAGATGATCTTATCATTATCTCATTGTTGTTTGTGGCACCTTGTGTGTGCAAATTGGTTACTGCATTTCCTACATTACAACAGTGACTACACTTTGAAAGAACTCCATTGGCTGTAAGGTGCTTTTGGGCATCCTGAGGTCATGAAAGGTGCTATATAAATACACTCACTGAAGTAGCATTACTGATGGGTGGCTGCAGCTGGAGGGGTATATGAAAATGTCCATTGCTGCTATCTGTGACAAATGCAGATTTATCTGCATCAGTGATGTGATCAGAGGCTTGGGTCTCCATTGCTAAGGTTACTGTCGACTCTAACTTCAAAGATTATGCGGGAGGTATATGATGGCACATAATTGCCACTACCATGGATGGCAACTGACTGCTCCTTAGTTTAACGCCATTACTGAAGGGCATCTCCTGGTGATGCCCACTGCTCTGTGCAAACAATGTGAATCTATAGGGTCTCTGAATCCCTCCTGCATGATTGCCTGTAACCATTTAGATAAGTTAAAGCCATGACTGCTTTTAGAGCTTGGATTGTCAAAGCCTCCATAGCAGCTGTGGAAGCATCTCTTGGAAATAATTCTACTGTGTCTATCGTCTATATTGCAGAAGTCATAACTACAGAGTCCCTATGGCTGCTGTATGCATAATGGAAAACTGTGGTGCAGACAGCCAATGGTTCAACTTAACCGTATCAACTTCCGCTGCTGTACATGTGGATGCAAACAACTTTACTCTGCATACTATTGCAGACACTTGCTCTCTGTGGTGGATTTAATGCCAAAATTGCACTAAACTGCATACTGACTGGTCAGCATAACTCCTCCCAGAGCTAACCAATTTTCCTCAGTGCACATAAAATTACATACTGATGGTAGATATTTGATGCTATGAATAATCTCTATGGGCAGTCTGGTTCTGCAGAGGGAGGAACATCCTGGGCTGCTGCACTTTTAAGGACCAAGGCAGCTGCTGCCGGCGGCAAGGCCTGAGGAATAGTCTCAGGGCACCAAACCCATAGTTAAAGACTGAGATGTTACTGACTCATTCAGCAAAAGGAGGGTCCAGTTCTTTGGCTCGTGGAGAAAGGAGGCCCTGGCAATAACCATCATTTCATCCCCATCCACCCTACCTTAGGAAATGCCTTCTGAAATCTACTTTCCACATGGTGGAATGCAGGTTACCTTCACTTTCTCTACTTTCTTTTAAAGGAGCAGCCAAAGGGGAGGCGGTGTCATAGTGGTAATATCAGTGGACTAGTAATCCAAAGGCCCAGACTAATGCCCTGGAGGCACAAGTTCAAATCCCAGCATGGCAGCTGTTGGAATTTAAATTCAACTAATTAATTTTTTAAAAAGTTTGAAATTGAAAGCTAGTCTCAGTAATGATGCCATGAAACTACCATTGATTATCGCAAAAACTCATGCTTCAGGGAAGGAAACTTGCCGTACTTACCTGGTCTGGTTTACATATAACTCCAAACCCACAGCAATGTGGTTCACTGTTAACTGTCAATCTAAGGGCAATTCGGGATGGGCAACAAATGCTGGCCTTGCCAGCAACTCCCATATCCCATGAAAGAATTTTTAAAAACTCGAGGACTTACCATTTCAACCCCCCAACAGGAGGCTTGTATTGAAAGGAATTGAAAGGATACTAAATAATTTGCACAAAGGGGAGGGCTGGTGGTCTTAAAGAGTTGGGTGGTTGTCAGGTTTATTTTCAGTCAGATGCTTTCATCACTGACAGGATATGTGCAGAATTATTTTAGGCAAGGTGGGGAATGCTTTCACAAAGGACTAACAGAATGACCTCCAAAAATGAGGCTTGGTAGCTGTGGAGGCAGGTGGCCGAGTTGAGTTTGCTGCCAAATGGGTGCCATGATGGTGGGACATATTTGTGAGTGGTCTGGGATCACAGTCAGCTGAAGATCTCCCCTACCAGCTGTGCCACAGTTGTCTGGCAACAAGCACAACTCAGTTACTGTTTTGTAAGGTAGGCATAGCTCACTGATCTATTGTTGAGGGGTCATGGTGAATTTGTCCTAGCAGGATCAGCAGCTAGAGAGGCATGTGTACCAGTGGGCAGCAAATGGAGGCCACCTATGGTGCCATTGCAACCTGGTACCTCTACGATGTTCTTTTGATGCTCTCCATCTTCCACTCTGAAGCCAGGGAAAAGTGGAAGACCTTAAAGGAGACCTTTTTAGTTCCCGAGGTCAAGTCCATAAAACTTTTAAAAGAGCCTCATTCCTGCTCTACAAGGGTGAAAATTGGTGCTATCATTTGGCTGGCTTAAATGTTACTGATGTATGCTTGGAAGCTTTACCCTTGGAAATTGTATGCCTTAAACTTTTGCATCTACAGGATTGACTTGAATTGTTTTCAGCAAAATAGGAGCCCAAGGTTTTGAAAGAGTCAGAGGCTTTCAAGTGAAATGTTTACTGAAAATATATAAAAATAGTTCAATTGATAAATTCAGTCATGTTATTGTGAACATTTTTCTGTTCATTCATAGGATGTGAGTGTTGCTAGCAAGGTCAGCATTTATTACCCTTCCATAATTGCCTTTGAGAAGGTGGTGGTGAGCTGCTTACTTGAACCGCTGCAGTCAGTGTGGTGTAGGTACACACACAGTGCTGTTAGGAAGGGAGTTCCAGGATTGTGACCCAGCGACGGTAAAGGAACGATGATATAGTTCCAAGTCAGGATGGTGTGTGGCTTGGAGGGCAACTTACATGTGGTAGTGTTCCCATGCACCTGCTGCCCTTGTCCTTCTAGGTGGTAGCGGTCACGGGTTTGGAAGGTGCTGTTGAAGGAGCCTTGGCGAGTTGCTGCAATGCATCTTCTAGATAGTACTACAGCCACTGTGCACTGACGGTGGAGGGAATGAATAAAAAGCAAGACAAATCCAATCAAACCAATTACCAGCCCATTAGCCAACTCTGAATCATCAGCAAAGTGATGGAAGATGTTGTACACAGTGCTATCAAGTGACACCGACACATCAATAAGTTGCACACTGATGCTCAGTTCAGGTTCTGCCAGGACCACTCAGCCCCAGACCTCATTACAGCCTTCCTCCAAATATGGACAAAAGAGCTGAACTCCAGAGGTGAGGTGAGAGGTGACATCAGGCAGCGTTCGATTGAATGTGACATCAAAGAGCCCCAATAAAATTGGCCATTGGGAATCAGGAGCCAATCCCCCCTCAGCCCCAGGTCATCACTGCAGGAGTTCTTCAGGTCAGTGTCCTAGATCCAACAACAACTGCTTCACCAATTACCTTTTTTCCATCATAAAGTCAGAAATGGGGTTGTTTGCTAATGACTGCAGTGTTCAGTTCCATTCACAATTCCTCACAAAATGAAGCAGCCTGTGTACACATGCATCAAGATGTGGACAACAGTCAGGCTTGGACTGATAAGTGGCCAGTATCATTTGCTCCATACATGTACCAGGTAATGACCATTTCCAACAAGAAAGAGTCTAACCACTGCCCCTTGACATTCAATAAATCACTGATTCCCCCACCATCAACATCTTGGGGTGAGGGGGCGGTCACCATTGATCAGAAAATTCAACTGGACTAACCATACCAATACTGTGGCTACAAGAACAGGTCAGAGGCTGGGAATTCTGCTGCAAGTAACTCACCTCCTGACTCCCCAAAGCCATCTACATGGCACAAGTCAGGAGTTTGATGGAATAGTCTCCACTTGCCTGGATGAGTGCACCTCCACAACACTCAATAAGCTCGACACCATCCAGGACAAAGCAGCTCCCTTGACTGGCACCCCATTCAGTCCCTCCACTACCTGCAGTGCGTACTATTTAAAAGATACATTATAGGAACTCACCAAAGCTTCTTCAACAACACCTCACATACATGTATCAGGTAATGACCATTTTCAACAAGAAAGAGTCTAACCACTGCCCCTTGACATTCAATGAATCACTGATTCCCCCACCATCAACAACCTTCAGTGACAACACCGCAAACACTACCATCTGGAAGGACAAGGACAGCAGACACGTGAGAACACCACCACCTACAAGTTTCCTTCCAAGTCACACAACCTGCTGACTTGGAAATATATCACTATTCCTTCACTGTCACTGGGTCAAAATCCTGGAACTCCCTCCCTAACAGCACTGTGGGAGTACTCTCACCACATGGACTATAGTGGTTCAAGAAGTCAGCTCACCACCACCTTCCCAAGGGCAATTATGTATTGGCAATAAATGCTGTCCTTGCCAGTGATGCCCACATTCCATAAATGAATAAATTAAAAAATACATCACTAAAATCCCTCTATACTACTCTTAAAAAAAGTACCTCAGTTCCAATCTCAGGATAATTTCTTGTGACACAACACACACCGGGGCCCAATTTTAACTCAATCACGCTGACTATGGGACCTAGTTCATTAATATCTTTTAAACGATTTTCAAATAATGGATCCATTTTTAAGACCTCGACAGTCCTGAGAATGGACAAGCAAACTGTTCCCAGTCTCTTGTCAAAGACTGTTTGGGACTGCATCCCATTAGACTGTGGTGCACATCAATGATCTCCACCACTCAGCCATGAACACCTTTTTTAGATTAGATTAGAGATACAGCACTGAAACAGGCCCTTCGGCCCACCGAGTCTGTGCCGAACATCAACCACCCATTTATACTAATCCTACACTAATCCCATATTCCTACCAAACATCCCCACCTGTCCCTATATTTCCCTACCACCTACCTATACTAGTGACAATTTATAATGGCCAATTTACCTATCAACCTGCAAGTCTTTTGGCTTGTGGGAGGAAACCGGAGCACCCGGAGAAAACCCACGCAGACACAGGGAGAACTTGCAAACTCCACACAGGCAGTACCCGGAATTGAACCCGGGTCCCTGGAGCTGTGAGGCTGCGGTGCTAACCACTGCGCCACTGTGCCACCTTATTCAGTCACAGCCACAAACATCCTATTCTTGGCTAGAACTTTGGTATTGCAACTTAACTTCAGTGGAGTGGCTGTACATATATTTGAAATGCGTAGTGGGATTTCTGCATTGATGTTCTCCCTGCTATATTCAGAGGATCATATACAGAGCAGAGGACAAATGTTAGTATCAACACTGATGTAATTATAGTAACTTTATTTTCCAATTTCCGCCTAAAATTTGCCCTTTATAAATGGTTTGTAAGTCTGTTGTGTGCTACATTGGTACCATTGTGTTGACATTCAATCAAAATCAAAACCCTACTTCCACATTCAATGAACCAAGTTCTGTTAAATTAACTAAATTAGATGCAAGTGCATCATTGCTCATATAAAGTATTATTGAGTTATACAGTGATGCACAGATGTTACTTTTTTCCGAATCAAGTACTTCCAGTTGCCAATAATCAATGGACTAATTTGGTTAAAGTTAGACTGAATAATTTTAAGGGACAACAGCTATTCCCCTTCTCCTCTGCTCAGCATTTATACAGTGTTGTCTCCAAGCCTACGCAAGCTGCATTCTGTCTGATTGCCACTGGCTTGTCCTTTGTGTACAGGGATAAAATTACCATCCCCGGGTCTCAGATAACAAGCCAAAATTACAGACAATGCTTTGCTTCCTGTTCCACTCAGTTCGCTTATTTCTTTTCTTTTCTGTTTCACTCTCATTGACTTCTACTCTAAACAGCCAGCGATCTCATGCAATTTAATAGCTGGCTCATAATGTGAGGAGGATGTGGCAAAGTAGACAGATTGCCATGTTTTATTTCATTTAGTTAGGATGTAGCTGGAGTTAAAATGGAAGCTGACTTTCCTCAGCAAATATAAGAATGAAGGTCAAGGCACAAAGGGATAGATTGTCATCTTTACTATGTGGGCATAAAGCATCACCTGGGCAATGTGTAAAACGGAAAATTATTTGTTAATTGTGAAGTTGAAGGGTGGCACAGTGGCGCAATGGTTAGCACTGCAGCCTCACAGCTCCAGGGACCCGGGTTCAATTCTGGGTACTGCCTGTGCGGAGTTTGCAAGTTCTCCCTGTGACCGCGTGGGTTTTCGTCGGGTGCTCCGGTTTCCTCCCACCGCCAAAAACTTGCAGTTAATAGGTAAATTGGCCATTGTAAATTGCCCCTAGTGTAGGTAGGTGGTAGGGAATATAGGTTAGTATTCCATGACAATATGAAAGGCACAATTCAACATGGTGGCTCCTCATCAGAGCCCTTTCCTATCCTGAGTGGTGTGAAACAGGGCTGTGTTCTCGCACCCACACTTTTTGGGATTTTCTTCTCCCTGCTGCTTTCACATGCGTTCAAATCCTCTGAAGAAGGAATTTTCCTCCACACAAGATCAGGGGGCAGGTTGTTCAACCTTGCCCGTCTAAGAGCGAAGTCCAAAGTACGGAAAGTCCTCATCAGAAAACTCCTCTTTGCTGGCGATGCTGCTTTAACATCTCACACTGAAGAGTGCCTGCAGAGTCTCATCGTCAGGTTTGCGTCTGCCTGCAATGAATTTGGCCTAACCATCAGCCTCAAGAAAACGAACATCATGGGGCAGGACGTCAGAAATGCTCCATCCATCAATATTGGCGACCACGCTCTGGAAGTGGTTCAAGAGTTCACCTACCTAGGCTCAACTATCACCAGTAACCTGTCTCTAGATGCAGAAATCAACAAGCGCATGGATAAGGCTTCCACTGCTATGTCCAGACTGGCCAAGAGAGTGTGGGAAAATGGCGCACTGACACGGAACACAAAAGTCCGAGTGTATCAGGCCTGTGTCCTCAGTACCTTGCTCTCCGGCAGCGAGGCCTGGACAACGTATGCCAGCCAAGAGCGACGTCTCAATTCATTCCATCTTCGCTGCCTTCGGAGAATACTTGGCATCAGGTGGCAGGACTATATCTCCAACACAGAAGTCCTTGAAGCAGCCAACACCCCCAGCTTATACACACTACTGAGTCAGCGGCGCTTGAGATGGCTTGGCCATGTGAGCCGCATGGAAGATGGCAGGATCCCCAAAGACACATTGTACAGCGAGCTCGCCACTGGTATCAGACCCACCGGCCGTCCATGTCTCCGCTATAAAGACGTCTGCAAACGCGACATGAAATCGTGTGACATTGATCACAAGTCGTGGGAGTCAGTTGCCAGCATTCGCCAGAGCTGGCGGGCAGCCATAATGACAGGGCTAAATTGTGGCGAGTCGAAGAGACTTAGTAGTTGGCAGGAAAAAAGACAGAGGCGCAAGGGGAGAGCCAACTGTGCAACAGCCCCGACAAACAAATTTCTCTGCAGCACCTGTGGAAGAGCCTGTCACTCCAGAATTGGCCTTTATAGCCACTCCAGGCGCTGCTCCACAAACCACTGACCACCTCCAGGCGCATATCCATTGTCTCTCGAGATAGGGAGGCCCAAAGAAGGGTTAGTATAAATGGGTGGTTGTTGGTCGGCACAGACTCGGTGGGCTGAAGTGCCTGTTTCAGTGCTGTATCTCTAAATAAATGAATTAAACGTGAGCTTTAGATGCCAGGCTTTTCTTGTTTTGCCTGAAGAGAAGTTACACAAGCGGAGAACTATCAATCATAGTCAGGCACTCTTCAGATTGGATACCCGTCAGGTGTTACACCTGGCACCTGTTCAGGTATTGTACTCACAAAAACTGAACATCGCAGTTATTTACATATAAATGAGTTTTACCCAAGTTCCTTGTGGCAAAAGGAAACTAATAGGATCGAATATGACCTCATTTGATGCTTCCCCTTCACTAATTTTCTTTTACACCTGGACTTGCCTTTCAGCTGCCTTTGTATCTTAATGAATCCAATCAAGTGTGGTTAGACTAACTATCTCGAACATTCCATGTTTCAACAATGGTAAGGATAATAAGCCCTTGAGGCTGTCTGATTTTCTTTCCATTAATTGGGCAGTCATGCAGCATTGTCTTTCAATATTCTTCTCTGTGCTACACCTCGAGGCATGAATTGGATTGTAAACGGAGAAGGCAAATTAGCACTCTATCCAATAATTCCTCATAATCTGTCTTTAATCACAGACTCGACTGCAGATGGTCTTAAAGGTGACACACCCTCTTTGCAACTCCTCATTTCTCCAAGTCCTTCCTGAAGCAATGTGATAATGTTTGAGATGCCCACTGCACATTCTTGAATAAATGCTGCTTAAGACAGACACTAAGGTTCTGATGAAAAATCATCAACCTGAAATGCTAACCCTGTTTCTCTCGCCACAGATGCTGCCAGACCTGGTCAGTATTTCCAGCATTTTCTGTTTTTATTTCAGATTTCCAGCATCTGCAGTATTTTGCTTCTGTACTAAGTTTCAACCTAATTGTTTGTGCCCTTGCACCAACTTACGTCTAAAGACAAGCCCAGTAGATTCCGATCCCTTGCCCATGCTGTGGGGATGTGCATGGATTTGAGGTCTCCTCCAATCCAACATCCTCTCTTGTCCTCTCCACTTGCTCTTCCTCACTTGTGAATATTGCTTTACTGGTGCCTCTCCCTCAAGCTCACCAGTTGCCTGCTCGGAGAAGCTAGTCATTGGGCTGTTGCTGACCAAAAGAGGAGTGCTTGGTACATCTTGCCATGCTATATGAGAGACAGTGGTGCCACTCTGTCCAGGGTCTTCATCTTGGGAAGAATCTGCACGAAGACAAAAAGATAACCAGCTGTAATGTATTCCCCAGACAATATGTTCAAAGTGAAGTAAGAAAATAAGACATTTTGTGCATGATACAGCTGCTTAATAAGAGTAACCCAAGAGGAGGAGGCAGGCAGGGTGTGTTGGGAAGATACTGGCAAGGTGCTGGCACCATGCCTCCAAATTTGGACTCGCCAAAGCCTTCCACAGTTTCTCTCAGAACCAGAATGAGAGGAAGGGAATAGAGGAATATGGGCCCCGGAAGTGCAGAAGGTGTTAGTTTAGGCAGACATCAAAGATCGGCGCAGGCTTGGAGGGCCGAATGGCCTGTTCCTGTGCTGTACTGTTCTTTGTTCTTTGAAAGCCATCTCTTTGTGTGGAGTGAACTCCTTCATGATACAGGGCTCAGTCCCTGTCATGGTCCTCTCCTGGTGGCGATCTGCAGTCTTAGTTTGTAAACAGACAAACTGAAGACCATCCCACATCCTGAACAGTACACTGATGATCATGAGATCAACTTCCTAAGGATATCACTTTGTCTGGCCTTTGTAATGGCATTACCGGGTTGGGGCAGAGAATGCAAGGACTAAACAAAAGGCTTTAGTGAGGTGCCAATCTGCTGAGTATTTCCAGTATTTTCTGCTTTTGTGTCCAGTGCCTTGTATTGCATGCAAGAATGCTGTGATAAGACTAACATGTTGTCCTTGTCCTGTAGCCCTGAAGGGCAGGGGGGTGTCTCAAATTCTGTGTGCACTCCTGTCAGGGAGGATGGGGCAGGATGTGTTCAAAGAAAAGTCCACTATGTGTCATTGCTGATCTGAAAAGCCAACCAGGCATGTTGTGCCTAGACGTTTGCCGAGTGCTAAACTGCAAGCAGCCACTCGGTGGCATATGAAATATGCAGCAGGTCAGTCAACAGATGTAAAAAGATAAGATAAGTTATGAGTTTCAAGTGAATACCCCACATCAGGTAGCATATAACAGTGGACTCAAATAACTCACTTACAGATTTTCTGTCCTGCAAAAACCTTCCATTGTTGAGATAAAGAGCTCACCAGGTGAAGAAAATAGGCAGACACTTGCACTGTGTTGTGCCATGGTACATGAGCAGATGCCTATATCCTGCAGCACCCAGTATAAAGAACTTGGTTTGGGTTTGAAAGAGCCTTTTTGTCTCATTAGGCAGTCAGGAGGCAGACCACTCACTGAAAACTCGCTGAAGTGATAAACTCACAGTCCAGCATTGCAAACTTTCTCAGTTCCCTAAGGTGAGCAAAAAAGTACCTTGGTGCTTTAACTTTACACAAATTTCTTTGACTGTTGCCTGCTTGGACATAGTGGCGCCCATTGATATTATTACATTGCTGAATGACTAATCACAGGCTAATATAACATAGTACTTAAATATACCCTGTCTATTCCTGAAACTCAATCTGTCAAACATAATATTGAATTCATTTATTGGACTATTTATCGGAACTTGAAGCCAACAAATTCCTCCCAATGTCTTACCTCAGCTTTGCTCCTTATGGAGTCATGAGAAGCACAATCAGTCCAGTTTACATTTCAATCTAGCAAGATCCCCTTAACTAATCCCACTATAACCAAACTACAAAACCCTTCACTGCCATGTCCAGAGTATAACTATCAGAGATTGATGCCAAGACTACTGCGCTTGTAAGTGCAAAGTTCTGGAACAACGCAAATGGATTTGTAATCTGGTAACTAACATTTTTATGATATAATACAACACATATTTTTCACATTATAAAATTTAAATATGACTATAGATTCAGTCTGCACCAGTGGCAAGTTCACATCAGCTGACGATTGTGTCTTAAGCATAAGGCTTCAGAGAAAGTTAAATCCTCACCTGAAGACTTGCATCGGCCTTTCTTTTGAGTTCCCCTCCTCGCCCTATTAAAGGAGCGATTGTTATTTATAATTTACTCCTCAAATCAATAATGTTTTAAACATTGAAAAGGAGGAGTCACAGATTTAATAAGTATACAGTACATGTATAATAGTACTTAAACATACACTTTAAAGCCAGTATTTACAACAAGACCTTACTAGCTTAGCACTCAAGGTACTCAAACGTATCACACAGTTTCGAGGTTTATCAAATTCAAACACAAGCAGCCAATTTTTATGCATTTCTCTTACTCTGTTCATGTGACAATCCACACAATTCTGCATTACTTAATTATATAGAAGTTAAAATACAACTTCATGTAAGGAGAATTTAATTTTCAGGGCTGAAGTGATGATGGCTTGGATCTGGATTCTGGGATGGGGTCTTATCGCATGAGTAATTATAGCAATGCCAACAAAGGCTAAATAAACTTTTACAAAGACACCTGGTTAAGGGACAGGTCCCAGAAACTTTTATTGTATTTTTACTGTTTCGGGACAGTAGTAGCCCTTTGGTCCAAGCAGTAGCTTCCATGGGAGCAATATTAAACAAAGCTATTCCAGTCTCTGGACGGATATACCAGAAGCTGTTAATTGAGCTGGCAGGATTGTTGCTTCATTCTGCAGTTTGGCAGATCACACTTTGTCCTTGATTAGGAATAGCTATCAACTTCTGTAAATATCCTAATCCATTTTCGTGACTGTCTGGAGCTGGGTAGTTCACTATATGACCAAATCCTCCTTAATAGGCCAAATGGCACGTTATCCTAAGTCAATCAGCCCCTTTGTGGTAAATTCAACAGCCCAATGCATACATCCATTTGAACTGTTGGGTAGGAACTGTCTCTCGTTTTCCATTCTAGGAGGGAGCCTAAAGTACAACTGTTGGGCTTGTAACTGTTACTATACAGGCCCGTGTCTGAGCAATGGGCTAGCTGTTGATAATTTCCATGTGTCAGACCAGAACTTCAGGATCATAATGTCTATTTCTATAATGACATGACCATGTTTTAACTTAAAAATAATGTAAATCAGTTATGCAGAAATTTCCTTTAAAAAAAAAGTGCACAGCCATTTTTATGCCTTAAAATATCCCAGGAAATTCTGGGTCATTGTCCTGTGTGAAGCAATTAATCATTCTGGGGTGCAATTACCTGTGTATTTGCACCCAGGGACACACTCAATCGGGCATAAAGCAAATACCTGGCGCAAAGGATCGAGGAAATTAAGATGTGTCTATAACACATGTAATTATGCAATGCCGAGTTTTTTCAATTTTTTTTGCACTGGTTTATTAATCCCAGCACATGAATGCCTCTCGGCTCAATATAATTGCTCTGCCCCAATGCTAAGGAGCCATAGACACAAATTACTTTGGTTCAAAATGGGTGAAAACAGAAGCACATAAGTAATACTGCACTCAAATGTAAATTAGATACAATTTCCTTCAGAAAATAATATTTTGTGATACTGTGTATGTAATTTGAGACATGGCACGTGAAAAGTGCAGCATGCACGGGAGGAACAGGTGACTTTGGACCTGCGGTCTCTATCACTAGGGTTGGCCTCACATCATTATCAGGATCTGTTGTACATCAATTGATAGAGATTGATTGCTTTGATTAGTTAACAATTTCATTTTGTTGTATCACGTGACTAACCAGGATGGTAGAAGACAAACTAAATGGACCAAGAACCTTCTCCGTCCTATATTCCTGTACAATTTTATTCTTGTACTTGCTTTAACCATTGGCTTTTTTAAACAAAGAAGAAATCACTTAAGCAGATGCAAACGAAAAGCTGCGCGTGTTTTGAAAGCTGAAAAAGGATCCTTCAGTCCTCAGCCAGTTCAGAAAACACACTTCATTTTTCAGTCTATATATGATCCAGTTTCACAGTGTAATTATAATGACATACACTTTATTTAATGGCTATGGGCAATGAATCACCTTTAGCTGCTGCTATAAAATGACAACACTTTTAATACTACACAGGTTATCTCAAATTCAGTGATTAATTTCATCAAGGAGAGAAACCTGTGATAATTTTACACACCAAAGATCCTTTAATTACTAATTTTTTTCGGGGAAGTGGAAGGGAAATGTATCTTTACTTCTCTCTCCTTTCCAACTGAGATTCCCTGTTGTCAAGAAAACACTATATGCCAAATGAGAAATATTAATTCATCAGTTGGAAAGTTACATTAGACTTTTAATAGAGAAAATCCTAGTTAACTTTAAAAAAAAAACTGGCAGCCAAGATGGCAACTGCAATTTGCATCTGAAGCACCTTTGCACATTACAAGGCCCCAACTGGAGCGAGAAGTCGAACAAGAAGCCCAGCCAGAACAATGCTTTGGCTAACTGAGTCGATTATCCAGATCATCCTCGTTAGTGGGACATTCAAAGACATCTCAAGGCATTCATAAATGGAGATGTCCCTCCAGGGGTAAACACTGACAACACCACCTGAGGGAGGTTTTGGGTTTTAGACTTTGGACCGCATTAAAAACCAAGGGGATTGAGAGAACCATGTGACCGTCTGTCCATCTCTGAAAAAACTGGGAGTTTTGTTACACAGAGAAGAGACTAGCGATAACTGAGTATGCAGCAGCAGAAAAGGCTGTGTGCCTCCCTTTCTTTCTCCCTCTCTCTCTCCAGAAAACAGAGACCAGGGGAAGAGAGCCACTTACCAGTCTGCCTTCAAGAAAACCCTGAGCAAAGCGGGCCAGCCATAAAGTGCGCTTTGACCGGCCAAGGACTTCAAGAATACAGCTTCAGTTGGAAGACCACCGAATCATCCAACTTCACAGACTGTGTATTTAACTTTTATTTATTCTGGACTTTAATCCAAGCAAAAAACCTACTTTCCACTTTGTAATCTGTTTGTGTGTGTGTGATTCTTGTGTGAATGTGTAGTGCATTTTCTTTATGATTTTTAAATCGGGTTTAGATTGTAAAGTATAATAAACTTACCTCTTTCTTGTTTAAGCTCAGGAAGACATGTCCAATTGGTTCTTTCCTGATCACAAGGTAAAGGTAAAAGATAAAACACACAGAGGTGGTCAGCACAATCACTGTTTAAAAAGTATAAACCCTTTTGCGGTCAAATAAGACTGTGACCCCCTCCTCATTTGGCCCTAACAGAAATTTGGGGGCTCATCCAGGATCGTAACCCAATGACTAACGAGAATTTGGAAGTGGGAAACCAAATTGAACCCTAGTAAAAAAAAATTAAAAAAACTTTAAGACAGGTTTTCTTGTGTTTCACAGCTAGAATACTAACATGTCCACCTGTGAGGCCAGTACCTTCCTAAACCAGGGTGAAGTAACTTGAGACAGGTTGAAGAGTTGAGAAATTTAGCTGGGCAGCTAGGGATTACTTTCTGTTCAAAAGCTAAGAAATCCGAAATCCTAAGACTTGTGGCCAACCAATTTTCACTTGAACCTGAAGATTCAGACAGGGTTAGAGTCAGAACTCAACAGGGTAATAATGTTAGCTAAAATAATTAGAACAGAAGAGACTAGAGTTAGAATTCCAGAGAGAGAAAGAGCAAAGAGAGTGTGAAGAAAGGGAAAGAGAGAGCGCTTTCCAGAAGGAGGAGGAGGAAAGAGAGCTAAGGCGGCTTGAATTAACTAGGGGGTGACCCAGTGCATCCAGTGAAGGCATGGCTCACGAGGAAGCTACCCCTAGCTCAGGACCGTGCGTTGAGCTCTTAAAGTTCTCTCAGTTGATTCCAAAGTTTGGTGAGGGGGATGTGGAAGCATTTTTGTCACTTTTGTGAAGCTTGCAAGACAGCTGAAATGGCCGGCAGACAGCTGGACTCTGTTGTTACAAAGCAAGCTAACAGGAATAGCCTGTTAGTTTATTCACTGTTGCCAGATGAAAGTTCATCAGATTATGAAATGACTAAAAGTGCTATCCTGGGGCCATATAGGCTAGTACCGGAAGCGTAAGGCTGGAAATTCTGAACCCTCCCGAAGCAGCCTGACCAAACTTACCTCGAGTTTGAAACAGTTAAGCAGCTTGCTTTTAACCAGTGGTACGGGCACTTAAGGTACAGCCCATATATGAAAACCGCAGAGGGGTGATCTTTTTTGAGGAATTTAAAAACTCGCTTCCCCTTTCTATTAAAACCCATGTAGAGGAACAAAAGATTCAAAGAGCAAGGTAAGCTACAATTCTAGCTGATGAATTTACCCTTGTACACAAGTCCTTACTTACCCCAAGGGAAACCCTTCCCGAGTTGCCCCCACAAACCCGAACAAGATAAAAGATGGGAGGTGGATTACAGCCTGGCTACCCGACCCGAACCCGACCAAACCCGACTACATGTGTCAGGTTCGGGTTGGGTCGGGTCTGTATTCTGCGTCCAGCATTCGGGCTCAGGTCGGGTCGGGCTGGATTGTATTGTTTTGTTTCATATATAATAGGGTCACTGACCCGAAACGTTAACTCTGCTTCTCTTTCCACAGATGCTGCCAGACCTGCTGAGTGGTTCCAGCATTTCTTGTTTTTATTTCAGATTTCCAGCATCCGCAGTATTTTGCTTTTTTTTTTGTTTCATATTGTTTTCGTTTTAATCTACGATTTTTTTTGTTTCAATAATATCTTTGCTATTTGCGGGTTGGGTTGGGCATTTAAAAAAATTAAAGGACTCGGGCCCAGGTTGGGTCCGGGTTGGCTGTTGTTGGGTCAGGCCCGGGTCGCGTTTTAATTTTATACCCGAGGCAGGCCTTAAGGTGGATAGGAGCCCAAAACAGCCCTGGGCAAGAGAGGAAAGCTGGACACACAGGAGGCCCTCCTAAAGCCAAAAAAGACAGTACTGAGAGCAGGAGTGAGACCCGAAGATCTGTGTGTTTCCATTGTCACAAGGCAGGTCACCTCCAAGCTGACTGCTGGAAATTACAAGGAAAATCTTAGGATTAATAAGGGCACACCAGACCAGTGCAGGAGAAGGGGCCCTTATGGAAAGCACAGCAGAGCAGGCTGTGGCTTTAGCTGCGACAGTAAGACTCAGTAAACCTACCGCTGTGAGTGTGAGAAAATTGGGCAAAATCCCCGAGAGTTACCAGGATTTTGTGTCCCAAGGAAAAGTGACCCCGTACCCCTTGAGTGAGGCAAGCACTTGTCATTCTCTGGGATACAGGGGCCAGCAAATACCCATCCGCCAGGAAGAGGAAAGGAAAAGACCTTTCCCCCAGAGTTTGCAGTGAATGCTAGAGTGTTAGTGAATGGTATCGGAGGACGGTGTATGCCCGCACCTTTATATTGGGTGCAACTGGAGTGTGACCTACTTTCAGGACCAGTAACTGTGGGGCTTGTCCCTAGTTTGCCTGTGGTCGACCTGCTCCTGCTCCTGGCTAATGATCTGGCAGGGGCGAAGGTGGTGGCTTCCCCGGTGATTTTAGAGAGACCAAACGAGATCAGGGACACAGAACAGTTGCAGGAGAAAGTCCCCAGCATTTTCCCTTATTGTGTGGTGACTCGGTCCATGGCCAAACAAGCTCCATCAGAGGAGGCTGAACTAGCACTGCAGACAGATGACCCTACTGTCAGGTTATGGGAAACCTTCTTTGGGAAGTTAGAGGACCCAATGGATGGGTTAAATAGATATTCCCGAGTTGAGGCTCAGCAAGCAGACCCAGTATTAAAGAAGTTAGCACAGACTGCCCAAACTGAAACTGAAGCAGAGGGAGTCCCAGAGTGCTACTATTTAAAGAATGAGGTGCTGATGAGGAAGTGGAGACCTCCTCACAGACCTGCGAATGAAGAGTGGACAGTGGTTCATCAGATAGTGGTGCCGCCAAGCTACCGTAAAGAAATACTAAGAATGGCCCACGAACTTCCAATGGCTGGACATGTCGGTGTATGAAAAACCAAAGCTGCATAAGACAGCATTTTGACTGGCCAAAACTCCACAAAGACGTGGTGGAGTTCCGTAAAACTTGCCACACGTGCCAGGTTGTGGGGAAGCCCCAAGCTGCAATAAAACCTACACCCCTAATTCCCATACCGGCTTTCGGGGAACCCCTCAGCAGAGTGCTGGTGGACTGTGTCGGACCCATGCCGAAAACAAAAGGGGACAGACAAGCACAGGTCTGTCAAGGACAGTGAGGACAGGTTAAAGGAGGGTGGGGAGGCTTCCCAAATGGAACCCCCTACTGTCCAGTTAGCCAACCCTGAAATGTTGGGAAAATGGGGAAGATTAGTAAAGAGACCCTCCCCACAGTAAAGGGAAAAGGGAAAGAAAAATGCCCAAAGTAAACAGCACTTGTGTGACTCACCAGGAAACTAAAAGTGAGGCTGGTGTGGAGCTACCCACTGAAGAACTCAATGATCAGGTCCACACTCTCCTATGGGAAATACAGGCCATAGAGGCACCTAACCAAGGCTGCTAACAGCATTACAGAAACCCTTCAGGGACAAGGAAAGTTCCCAAAAAGGCAAATCAACAGTGAGGGTGACGCCTCACCTAGTCAAAGTGTCACAGGGGAGTGCAGTGAAAGCTGGACGGACACCTGCGAGCAGGAATGTCCCAGAGGACATGGGGAAGATTAGCAAAGAGACCCTCCCCACAGTAAAGGGAAAAAGGGAAGAAAAATGCCCAAAGTAAACAGCACTTGTGTGACTCACCAGGAAACTAAAAGTGAGGCTGGTGTGGAGCTACCCACTGAAGAACTCAATGATCAGGTCCACACTCTCCTATGGGAAATACAGGCCATAGAGGCACCTAACCAAGGCTGCTAACAGCATTACAGAAACCCTTCAGGGACAAGGAAAGTTCCCAAAAAGGCAAATCAACAGTGAGGGTGACGCCTCACCTAGTCAAAGTGTCACAGGGGAGTGCAGTGAAAGCTGGACGGACACCTGCGAGCAGGAATGTCCCAGAGGACATGGGGAAGATTAGCAAAGAGACCCTCCCCACAGTAAAGGGAAAAAGGGAAGAAAAATGCCCAAAGTAAACAGCACTTGTGTGACTCACCAGGAAACTAAAAGTGAGGTCAGTGTGGATCTACCCACTGAAGAACCCAATGATCAGGTCCCAAACCCCAAGCTAATCGAATCCAACAATTTCAATTCAGAATTCAGCAAGAACAAGGGCCCAGAGGAAATCTCAGACACCTCACAGGGACTGAAAACCAATTTATTACCCACTACCACTATAGGGAGAAAAATTATCAAGGTGCTGGAACCTGAATGGTTAAAGTCACGTGTTGGAAAAACAGCAGTTGAGGAGTTAAATATTGTACATACAGGAAAACTTGCCTTAAGCAATAATGGAAATTTGCAGACCCCGAGCCTCACCAACAACCACATTTTTATTGAGATGCACTTCCACAGGGTATTACAAATTGATACTAGAGAAACTTTAACCCCAATTGACAACACATGACCATCCCAGATAAAACTCCAAAAATAAATCAGCATAGCTGTTGTAGACAAATCTAAGAGCAATTCTAAGAGTAATGAGTGAATTTGAGGAGTGAGTGTTAAGAATGAAAGTGTGTTTACTCCTTATTTTCTCTTCCACAACTAATGAAATGCTATCATCACATTTCATTCCATGTAGTGCGGAGGTGTCAAGAAAACACTATGCCAAATGAAAAATATTAATTCGTCAGCTGGAAAATTACATTAGACTTTTAATGGAGAAAATCTAAGTTAACTTAAAACAAACTGGCAGCCAAGATGGCCACTGCAATTTGCATCTGAAACACCTTTGCACATTCCAAGGCCCCAACCGGAGCCAGAAGTCGAACAAGAAGCCCAGCCAGAACAATGCTTTGGCTAACTGAGTAGATTATCCAGATCCTCATTCGCGGGACGTTCAGAGCCATCTCGAAGCATTCATAAGTGGAGACGACCCTCCAGGGGTAAACACTGACAACACCACCTGAGAGAGGTTTTGGGTTTTAGACTTTGGACCTGATTAAAAACAAAGGGGATTGAGAGAACCATGTGACCGTCTGTCCCTCTCTGAAAAAATTGAGAGTTTTGTTACACTGAGAAGAGACTAGCAGTAACTGAGTGTGCAGCAGCAGAAAAGGCGTTGTGCCTCCCTTTCTCTCCTTCTCCAGAAAACTTTAAGTTTGAAAATCATATGCGACTGTTGACCCTCCAAGCCTACAGACTGCTACAGCCAGAGACCAGGGGAAGAGCACCACCTACCCAGTCTGCCTTCAAGAACCCCTGAGCAAAGCGGGCCTGCCATAAAGTGCACTTTGACCGTCTAAGGACTTCAAGAATGCAGCTGCAGCCGGAAGACCACCGAATCATCCAACCCCACCGATGGTGTATTTAACTTTTATTTATTCTGGACTTTCATTCAACCATAAACCTACTTTCCACTTTGTAATCTATTTGTGTGCAAGTGATTCTTGTGTGTGTGAATGTGTAGCATATTTTTTTATTATTTTTAAATTGGGTTTAAAGTATAATAAACTTACTTCTTTCTTGTTTAAACTCACAAAAACCTTTCCGATTGGTTGTTTCACAATCACAGAAAAGGTAAAAGGTAAAATACTCACAGAGGTGGTAACCACTGTTTAAAAGGAATAAACCCTGTTGCAGTCAAATAAGAGGAAGGGCAAGAGGGGCGACTGTGACCCCCTCCTCACTTGGCCGTAACACTGTACTCGCCCCACCTGAAAGTGCATGCATTGGACAGTGTGTATTCATGGGTGGTGTGTATGTGGGTTGGTGCATATGTGTATGTGGGGTTTTGTGTATGTGCGGGAGGTGGGAATGGGAAGATATGTGGAGAGTGTGTCTGTGGGCACAACCCATCTTCTTAAAAGCCCATTGGACAACTCCTTGAGCTATCAGTTACTAATACTCAACCGTTTTTTCAGCTGCAATGTCTCCTTTTAAAGAACAAACTCTCTACAGCACGATATGCATATGCTTACACCTACACAGGACCTTTGAGTGAGGGCAATTATATATATATATTAATCCCAATCCATTATTGAAATTGCAACACAATTTTCTGTAAATTTATATTGTTTATAATATTGACTGGACACTAGAGGGTGCAATTCATTTATTATATATATACACATCTATTGCACAGCCAGTGAGGAATATGTCAGTTGTCTGTTTATAACAAAGTATCACTTTATACAGACATTTTAAAGGAGGAGAAAGGAATTAATTAGGAATTTCCATAAGGATCTTGTCTTTTCTAACAATAACTCACTGGAGCAATGGGAAATCATGGAGATAAGACTTAAGGCTTTGTGCCTTAATGCGCGGAGCATTCGCAATAAAGTGGATGAATTAATCGCGCAAATAGATGTAAACGGGTATGATATAGTCAGGATTATGGAGACATGGCTGCAGGGTGTCCAGGGATGGGAAATGAACATCCAGGGGTATTCAGTATTTAGGAAGGACAGACAAAAAGTAAAAGGCAGTGGAGTTGCATTGCTGGTTAAAGAGGAAATTAATGTAATAGTGAGGAAGGATATTAGTTCTGACAATGTGGAATCTGTATGGGTAGAGCTGAGAAACACTAAGGGGCAAAAAACGTTAGTGGAGGTTAAATATAAACCCCCAAACTGTAGTGGTGATGTCGGGAATGGCATTAAACAGGAAATTAGAGATGCATGCAATAAAGGAACATCTGTAGTTATGGGTGAGTTTAATCTGCATATAGATTGGGCAAATCAAATTAGTCACAATACCGGAGAGGAGGAATTCATGGAGTGTATACGGGATGGTTTTCTGGACCAATACGTTGAGGAACCAACTGGAGAACAGGCCATCCTAGGCTGGGATTTGTGTAATGAGAGAGGAATAATTGACAGCCTAGTTGTGCAAGACCCCTTGGGGACAAGGGACCATAATATGATAGAATTCTTCATCAAGATGGAGAGTGACGTAGTTGATTCTGAGACTCGGGTCCTGAATCTTAATAAAGGAAACTACGAAGGTATGAGGTGCAAGTTGGCTATTACAGATTGGGAAACATTACTTAAAGGGATGACGGTGGATAGGCAAAGGCAAACATTCAAAGTGTGCATGGATGAACTGAGGCAATTGTTTATTCCTGTCTGGCACAAGAGTAAAACGGGAAAGGTAGCCAAACCATGGCATACAAGAGAAATTAGAGACAGCATTAAATCCAAGGAAGAGGCATACAAATTTGCCAGAAAAACAACAGACCTGAGGATTGGGAGCAGTTTAGAATTCAGCAAAGTTTGCAAGTTCTCCCTGTGTCTGCGTGGGTTTTCGCCGGGTGCTCCGGTTTCCTCCCACATCCAAAGACTTGCATGTGATAGGTAAATTAGCTGTTGTAAATTGCCCCTAGTGTAAGGAAATGATAGGGGATATGGGATTACTGTAGGGTTAGTATAAATGGGTGGTTGTTGGTCGGCACAGACTCGATGGGCCGAAGGGCCTGTTTCAGTGCTGTATCTCTAAATAAATAAATAAAAATAAATAATTAGCATATTGTGATGTGTAAGGACTAGAAAATAAAAATCAGAGACTTCTAAAAAGTTGGCTTCATTTTCAGTCAACAGCAGGATTAGCAAACATCTCATTTGCCTCTTGTGTGAACTTGGGCATAGACACTTCCCAGTGTGTTATGGTAATCTTCAACATCAATGTCTTCTGAAGCAGACACAGGCTTGTGCTGATAAACTATTACCATTATTTAATTCCTGTCAAACATTAAAGACAATACATTGTTGAGTGAATCAATTTTAGCTTTCATATAGACTTTTATAAAAAAAAATGAATTTTGAATTCCTTTCCTCTTAACCCTGTTTCCTGCATTTCATGCAATCTTTCCCTTTAGTTAGGACCTTGGACTCCTGTTGCAGTTCTTTCCACGTAGCCTCTATATGTGGGATGGGTCTGGTCTTTTCCTATGGATTCACTTCTCCTTTTCCCACACAGATGGGGCTGCCCTGCTACCACAAATTGCTCAATCGAAAGGCCAGCAGGAAACGTACATAACTCTGACTTTTGTACATGTTCAGAAATATTATCAGTAGGTGTCCTTTGATTTGCTGAAAGCTTCCCATGATTGGTGAGCACTGTAAGACAGAAACTGCTTGAATTTCCCAATTATGATCTGAATTGACCATTATTGCCACTCAGTTTGAACAAACCACTTTTTTATTATTAAAAGGAGCAGCAAAATAGTGGTGCTCTCTCTTTTAATGGTGGTTGGTGATGCTTGTAACTATTCGAGTGAAATTAGGCTTTGCCCAATATCATCAAATGCTTGATCAGGCAAAAGAGGACTAGGATTTACAACCAAGTCCATTGCTTTACAAATAGAGTTTGTTTATAGAAACACACTTTTAAGTTGAAACACTTTTATCAGTTTAAAGTACAGCTGAAGTCTCATTCTGTTAAGAACAGGTCCATGGGGCATACCATACTTTTTCATAAGCACAGATAACAGCAGCTGCACCTGGCAGGCATTACGAACATACGAATTAGGAGCAGGAGTAGGCCATTCAGCCCCTCGACCTGCTCCACCATTCATTAAGACCATGGCTGATCTGATTGTAACCTCAACTCCACATTCCCGTCTAGCCCCGATAACCTTTCACTCCCTTGCTTATCAAGAATCTACCTACCTCTGCCTTAAAAATATTCAAAGACTCTGCTTCCACCACCATTTGAGGAAGAGAGTTCCAAAGACTCACGACCCTCTGTGAGAAAAAATTTCTCCTCATCTCTGTCTTAAATGGGCGACCCCATTAGAGTTGCTGTTCCTGCCTTTAGTGTTGACGACAGGGTAACCTGAACGTCAGTCCTCCCAATTGGATGACTTCTCTCCTTCTGAAGTGCTTACCAATAGTGCAGTGCACTGCCATTTTCTCAAATGTCGTCAACAAGTGAAGAGGAGTTACTGCCAAAAGGTAACAATTCTCCCAGTTATCACCAATGAAAATATTATGCTACATTCTCAACAAGTACCCATCTCCTCAGTCTAGTGAGTGAGGCACAGTGTTAAGATGCTGGCCTGACTGCAAGTGCAGTCATTTTTTGGCAAGACAGATAGAAACCAGTCTTCCATCCACATTACCAGGTTACACCATGGGGACATCCTCCTCAACTCAATTCTGTTTTGAGACCAGAATTATGAAGAATGCCTTTTCAGGGATTCCTGTAGAATTTACAGCACAGAAACGGACCATCTAGAGCCCAGCTCTAGCTTATGGTAATATCAATTGGAAAGCAGCCTTTTGCTGGGTTGATGTATCCTTATGTTTTCTTCCCCAACTCAGTGGAAAATTGCCTGTCTTTTATTTGGCACAAACAGCAGGCTGGATTTTACCAGCCCTCTAGGGACAGGTTGGGAACTGGGAGGGGGTACCCGGAGGATGGTGAGGGAAGACGGGAGGAGGAGTGCCCGTTGTCTTCCCGCCATGACATTTTACCAGTAACAGGGAAGGGGAGGATGCCCCTCCCCCACCCCTGCCCCGAGACCAATTAAACCACTTAAGTGGCCAATCAAGGGTCTCCTCCCACCACCGCTGGCATTTTACCAGCCTGCACCACCGTGGCGGTAATGGCTGCCCCCAGCCCTCACCAATTGTACAGCCTCCTCCCCCCGCCCTCCCACAGCCAGGGCCTGTCTGACTGGCCCCAGTGCCCACAGACTCCACTTACCTGTTTGGGAGGGTTTCCTACTTCCATGGCATCCTCTTTCAGATGCAGTCCCAACAGTTCTGATGAACGGTCACTGACCTGAAACGTTAACTCTGCTTCTCTCTCCACAGATGCTGTCAGACCTGCTGAGTATTTCCAGCATTTCTTGCAATTAAGAAGTTGCTGTCCGAGTTTCCCTGCTCTTCCACAAGTTTCACTACGCTGACACCATGTTGATGGTTTCAGCATTGAAACACATGAAGTTGCAGTGCTTACACATTAAATACTCACTAAACATGCCAGTAAAAGTTCGGGGTTCTGCATTCAGGAGCTAGTGAATTTTTAATGGCATGATAAGTCTTCTTTACTCTGGCCCTGAGAATTAATTTTTTCAAGTGTGGAGTCTCTTCCTTCAGAATTTGCTTATTGCCGGAGATTTTTAAAAATGTAAAACTTTTTGCCTCTTTTATCTCTCACTTCATCCCATCTTTCTTTTCCTCTCTAATTTGCTTTCTGTACATGATTTTACATTGAAATAAATATTCTAATTCATATTTTCTGGTTTGGACTCTGCAGGTGGAATTTTAACATGGGTTAGTGGGTAGGATTGGGTGTGGGTGGGGGGGGGGGGTTAAATGAGCAAAAAATGGAAGCGTGTCAGTAAACCGGTTCCAACTGACTGACGTCTGGGTTTAACTCTGATGGGAGAAGGGGCAGGCAGACCACCTGCTGCCAGGAGGTGGGTTGGTACTTTAAATACGTTAATGAGGCTGGAATTCTCATGCGGCACAGTGGCGCAGTGGTTAGCACCGCAGCCTCACAGCTCCAGTGACCCGGGTTCAATTCTGGGTACTGCCTGTGTGGAGTTTGCAAGTTCTCCCTGTGTCTGCGTGGGTTTCCTCCGGGTGCTCCGGTTTCCTCCCACATGCCAATGACTTGCAGGGTGATAGGTTAATTGACCATTATAAATTGCCCCTAGTATAGGTAGGTGGTAGGGAAATATAGGGACAGGTGGGGATGTGGTAGGAATATGGAATTAGGGTAGGATTAGTATAAATGGGTGGTTGATGGTCGGCACAGACTCGGTGGGCCGAAGGGTCTGTTTCAGTGCTGTATCTCTAAACTTTCCCAGGCTTCTGGAAACCCAGCAGCTGCAGCAAGGTGAGGACAGCCTCAGGGAGAAGGCAAGCACTTTCACAGCACTCCATGTCGTCCAGGGTGAAACATCAGAACCCCGCTACCCCATATAAACCGCCGCGGGATTGGACCAACTGAGGATCAGACATCCCCTTGGGGCCAAGAGTGGGACTCCCAATGGGATCGAACCCATCCCTCCACAAAATCGAGAATCAGACCTACCCGGTCCTGCGGCCTTTTCCAGAATGTTCCTCTCCCCATTGGAAACCAAGCCTGTCAATCGAGTGGCAAGCTCGTCAATGACGAAAGACGCATGATATGGAGTTAAAACGCCACAGCATGTGGGGAAACCCAGACCTCCAGGTTTCCAGCATGGTACCAGGACTCCTCTGCTCCCCACTCATCAGCATGTTAAAATTCCCACCTGTGTGTCTGTGAGGGTTCTTTAACCTGATTGATTCAAGCGACGCACTGTCACTGTCACTTTCCCTGTTAACATGCACCACAGATCCCTTGTAGAGGGCACAATGCTGAAAAAGAACTCCAATAAGTTCCTGTGCAAAAATCCCATGAAAAGCGTGTGGGCAGCTGTAAGTGTAATGAATGACAAGTGCCGTTCCTTCACTGCTGAGCACAAAATCTGGGCCATTTAGTTCTAACAGTATAACACTTAAATCCAAGAGCTGATGATGCTTTTATCCAAGTATAGTTTACAAAAAACAATCAGCCAATGCAGTCCTAGCAGTTTGGAACAGGATTAAGCAGCAAATTTAAACACCACGTTCAAACATTTCTTTTAGAATTAAAATCCGCTCATAAAATCAGTAAGAAAAATTAAATCTAATCGCATAGGTGGAACCTTCTAATGGCTCACTGGATAATTATGTAACAAGATTTGAGCCACACACCACGCAAGTCACAATCGTGCTGTTTGTCTACCGATAAAATACAAGGAAAGCAAAGAGAAAATACGATGAACATATAAAAACAAGTGAAGTTTGAACATTTAGCAAATCTGCCATTGAAATAGAGGAACAAATCAAATCACTTCAAATATTTTTGGAGACCTCTTTTGGCTGCCATCTTGTTTTCGCCACTCAGCTGACCACATACCACCGGAAACAAGTTTCAAGAAATGGAAACAATTACAATGTTTAGAAGGGAGCAATTAAATATTTGTGGTTTTTGTGTTTGAAACACTGATAATATTTCCATTGGACATGTGTGTCTATGCAAGAAGACTCCATGCAGGATTTCAGACCCAAGACGTACCTGAAGGTACTCACGGTAGCAAAGCAACACCTCACACTGGTTACCTGCGCATAGATTATTTTATGACTGACAGCAGAACTGACCATTATTGGAGTCTACAAAGCATAGAGAATATTAGCCCCGCTCCCCATGTTGTGTGTTGTTGTAGTGTATCTAGGGTGTTGTAGATAAAGTCTAGGAGTCGAGGTCAACTAATAACTATTATATATTACAAAATATTATAAATATTATTTATTATATATGGAGCCGATCAATGATTTTAAAAGGAAATTGGATAGGCACTCGAGGGAAATGAACTTGCAGGGCTACGGATTTAGAGCAGATGAAGGAGACTGACTGGATTGCTCTAGAGAGCTGGCATCGACTCGATGGGCCAAATGGCCTCCTTCTGTGCTTTATGACTCTACTTACATTACTATTTACACTCTCCTCGAGCCTCCTTAGCTAGCATCCTTTGTGCAGTTACTCTCTCCTCTCTATAACCCATTACCATGTGACTATTGCTATGACCCTGTAGTTTTTTTTTCAGGAAGAATGCGGTGTGTCTTTAAGGCTGGAAAGGGAGCAGTACTGCTTTAAGGCAGCAAGAGCCAAAGACTGAATCAAAGATTGCATTCTCATTGCCCAGGATACAGCCACTCGGAGACTGTGATTCAAAGAGTGCATTCTCGTTGCCCGGGATATAGCCATTCAGGACTAGAGATCGAGAGATACATTGATACAATTTAATTTTGAACTGGCTTATAGTGGAAACAGACTGTTCTAACTCAGGGACACAGACAGACAGCTGGGCCAGCAGGAACAGAATAGAGATCTCTGATAATTTAAACTGAAGGAAGGGAAGTTAGACTGTAACAATCTTTTATTCCTCGAAAATTCTAAAACCAAATTAATTCATTAAAAAGTGTTTGCAAGTTGTTAATTGTTGAAATTCATTGCTGGAGAGGGAAAGCATCAATTTCAACTTCTGAATTAGACTACAGACTGTTCTACTGTCGAAGAACTTTTTTTTCCCCATCGGATGGCTGTGAGGACTCCAAGCAACCTTGGACTGTTCCACATCCGGCAGGAGCGTGAATCTGCACAGGACACTAATTTTTTCTATTTTAAATGTTGTTCATATCTTCGTAGTGTTTAAGAATTTAGTTTTTCTAATTAAACAGTTTATTTGTTGATTTAAAGACACCTGGTTTGGTTAACCTCAGTCAGGGTTAATAGATGATACAATTTGGCTGGGTCTTTCTTTAATTTGGAAAGTTTAAAAGGATATGTTAGGTGATCTGTGGTGGGACGGGATTGAATTAACAGTGTGTTTCTCCCACCACAATCAGAATTGTATATTTTGATTGGGGGCTTTGACTGGAGCGGTCGGTCATAACACTATTACATCATCATCTGTACAGTGGGGGGGGGGGGGGGGGGGGGGAGGGGGGTTGCTCGCACTGTCTCCAACATTAACACTTACATGTCCTTATACGACACTCCTATCCACTCTGACGCATCAGTGGAAACTTAGAGAATGAAAACTCACAGGGTAGCCATTGACAGTCATTAAGATAATGTGAAAATATTTTATATACAATCAAAAATAAAGTAATGCATGAACTCCAACTTTTTCGGACTGTAAGTGATGTGTACCATTGACTACCTGACTCCCCTTAAACAAGTTAAAATGCTGCATCCAGATCAAGCTGGGGAAGTAATGGGTGAGTAGGGGAGTACTTGGATGGGAACAGATTTTTATATTTTGTGAAATAGCTACAGCAACTGCTGCTGATTTGTTTGTGCTTAGAAATAAAAATAATTATTCATAATTATTCATTATTCATATTTATAGTTCTGGGAAGACTTATTCAAGTCTAGTGGGAAGTTCTGAAAAAGAGTTCTGATTCAAATATGTATATTTAAGTAGAACACCTTTGGTAGTGAAAATAGTGCTAAGTGCTGATCCAGAGATATTTGGTGAAGAATCTTTACTTGAGTTTTATTTTTTCAGCATTTACTCTGATGCATCAGCAGAAAAAGTAAAGTTGTTACCCCAAATTACATGCAGAGTTGTGATTCATAGAATGGTTACAGCGCAAGAGGCCATTTGGCCTGTTGTGTCCGTGCCATCTCTCTGAAGGAGTAACTCATCTTGTCCCACTCCCCTGCCTTTTCCCCATAGCCCTGCAAATTTTCTCTCTTCATATAATTATCCAGTTTTCTTTTGAAGGCCTTCATTTATCTACATACAATCAACCTACAAAAAACACTGCACAGTCTCAAACTTCTAATTCCTTCAGTGGAGATGCATAGTCCCCAGTCACATTTGCCACACTATACAAGTGAAACTTCTGCAGCACCAAGAGAAGTGACATCTTTATTTTTTTATATAGTTGAACACCTTCCATCTTCCATTCTTCAACAGCATCATACCTCCAAAACATCGTGCATTCATTGGGCTTAAAAACAATTACGCATTTATGGAAAATAAATAATGGAACTTACCCACAAGAAGAGTTATTTTAGGTTAGAACTGCCAGCAATAAGTTTTACCCGTACGTTACTGCCCTTGTATCTGGAACTTGAGCTGGGAATGGCACCTGGGAACGGAGGGCAAATTCCTTGTTTGTGCATGCATGATATGTCATGATAGTTGTAGTTTCCATCCTGCTCCTATGGAACTACAATACGCAGATTTGTGTCAGAATATTTATGAATTTAGGCATGAGTGGAAATAATGTTTTTTCTTTAAAAAAAAGCTTTTGGTGGAATATAAACTAGCTAATACATCAGAGGACTAGAATACAAGGAGGTAGATATCATACTAGAGCTATACAAAGCTCTGGTTAGACCACATCTGGAGTATTGTGAGCAGTTCTGGGCACAATTTAGGAAGGATAGATTGGCCTTAGAGGGAGTACAGCATAGATTTATTGGAATGATACCTGGACTGCAAGGATTAAATGATGAGAGGAGATTACACAAACTGGAGGTTAGAAGATTAAAGGGGTGATTTGATTGAAGTTTTCAAGATATTAAGGAGAACAGATAGGGTAGATGGAAACTATTTCCACTGGTTGGAGAATCTAGGATAAGGAGACAGTCTATAAAAGAGCCAAGCCTTTCAGGAGTGAACTTAGGAATCACTTCTACATGCAGAGGGTTGTAGAAGCTTGGAACTCTTCTTCCACTAGTGCAATTTTAAGTCAGAGATTGATAGATACTGGTTAACCAAAGGTGTTAAAGGATATGGGGAAAATGCGGGATTATGGAGTTAGATCATAGATCAGCCATTATCTCACTGAATGGTGGAACAGGCTTGAGGGATGAAATAGTCGACTCCTGTTTCTAATTCCAAAGCCATTAAGTAAAAATTCTGAGTTAATTTGTTTTTATGCATGACTAATGGTGACTTTGCATTGGGGTGTGAGGGAACATTTACCATGTGCTTTGAGATTGATGTCAGGTATTACAGCTTTGGTCTGCTCGGGAGTCAGATCTTGATGAATGGTTTATCTTGTTGGTAACTCCATTTTGGAAAACCAAGTATTTCCATCGCAATCAAGTAATGCAAGTCCATCCTGAGAAGAACAGCCTAAAAAAAGCTGTAAATAAGGGAGGGATAAAGAACAAAAATAATGCCCATATCTAAAGCAGGTTTTCTAGAATAGTTGAGAAATAGTTTTAGAAATATTAAATTGCCAGTCACAATGCCCACGGTCAGTTGATCAACAAAGATTTATTTTTTAAATTCCAAAATGGTGAGGCATTAGGAAAAAGGCTTTAGAAACTTTCTTCACAGAGCCACCTATTGGCTAGACCTTACAATAACATTGTGACAGCTGGCAGTAAAACTGAATGGGAATGTTGACATAGCAATTTACAATAGTAAACATTGGCACAAAAGCGCAATCCAAAAGTTGTGACAACTGCAAGATTCGTGGCCAGGATGGATGTTCTTTCAACAAGATTTTTATAGATTACATCTGAGAACGGTATCTTTCAATAACAGTAAGATGTATAGTACATTGAATCAGTCATGTGATTAGTGCTGGAGAAAGTTCGCTCTCACACAGACTGCGAAAGGACCTTGAGGAATACAAGAAACACACTCTGGGTCTCAGGCTAAGCATAATCAACGAGAGCTTTTTAATTAAAGGAAAGACTTGCATTTAGATAGCAGCTTTCACAACCTCAGGATGTCCCAAAGCGCTTCACAGTCAATGATGTACTTTTGAAGTCAGCCACTGTTGTAATGTAGGGATGCACTCACACGCAGAGGGGAATGTGAGGTATATTTTCCAATTGGTAAAAGCCCAATAGGTCCATGCCAGTGTTTATGCTTCACACGAGCCTCCTCCTACCCATCTTCATCTGACCCCATCAACTCATACTACATTCCTCTGTGCATTATTTTTATGGTGGTGTTAACTTATTTAAAATAAACAGATTCTAACCCCTGCCTGAAAGTGATAGACACAGGAACATAGTGTGAGCAAATTAAGCACCTGTACCAGAACTTTGCCAATTAGAAAATAAATGTACAGAAACATTTGAAACAATTGGCTGACAATTGGCAACTAAATGCAACAGTATGGGACAATGATGCAAGAGAATTTGATTTCATCATGGTACAAGTATATTTATTGCAACGGGTAAATTACACAAGATGTGAGTAATATATTGAAACTTACTGTTTTATTACAGTGAAGATCAACTTTGACATTTGCTGTATGTCTATTGTTTGGTACCACTGAATACCATATACTCTTAAAAAGAAAAAGGATCTTATCCTGACATACTTTCATGACCAACAAAGCAGCAAAGCATTTTGAAATACTGGAGCACCAATAGAGGATATCAGAGGAGAGGAATGTGGGTTCGACTGCCCCAGACTATGGAGCTTCTGATGTTAACTGCAATGATAAAAGGAGTGTGTGGGAAGGAGAAAGCGAGAGAAAAAGATATAGAGAAAAAAAACGAGAAAGCAAGATTTGCAGGTATCATCTTACCCAGCTTTTAGTATTTCTCATTTGGAATAGCATGGGAAAAACTAGAGCACAAAATAATTACTGATCAAGCATCAAGGCGGAATGTCCAAAATTACAGTCTTATTACTTCACTATAGTCAAACAGAGCTAAATAATGAATTATCTCCTAGGTTTTCAACACCGTCTAAGGTCTCTTGTCAGCAGATCTCCCTCTCAATGAAGGAAACGAAGAGTGTTGAAAGGGTCGAGAATACATTCACATATCCAGTTTCTTTAGCCATTTAAAGACTAAATTTTAAATCCTATCCAATCATAGGTGCCACAGAAAAATAACACTACATTTCAACATTTCTGAACTTTTTTTTAAAAATAAGCTTAAAATTGAGATGACTGAATCTATCAAACTTGATGTCATTAGCACGAAGTAGGCTGAGCCTAGTTTTAATAGTAAGGAGATCCAAATAACAAGGATACCCAGAATATTCCTAATCTTAACATTTTTAGTGTCATTATATCCTTGGCTTGTACCTGAACTCATTGAATAAATATTTAAATATATTAATTGCAGTTGAACTAGCAAGAAACAATGTGAACATAATCCTCTGATTTATATCAAAGTGCCTAAGCTTGTATTAAATTTCAAGCAAGCTATAGATCTATAATATATATTATTTTAAAATTTGTCTCTAATACTGTATAATTACAGTGGGCCACTAATGCTATTAACTGACCTATGCTAATTGGAAAACAGCACAACCCAATAAGATTGCTGAGAAACTAGAATGCTAATCCATTTTTGACTGCTTGGATGATAGCCCACCCACCCCCCAGCACCACTCAATCACTGTCACCCCCTCTCCAAACCTTTGTTAATCCTTGATCATGTGCATTTTACCCACTCTACCCAACCTTTTCTCTCTGGCAAAGACTCTTCTCCCTTCCCTGAATGCCTCATTTTAACATCTGTTGATGCCCACTAAAGTTTATCCCTTCCTATTGCGACTGCCTCCAGAGGGCTCCACCTCCATCACCTTTGTAACACCGCAGATTGGAGTCTCTAGGGTTAGAGTCATTTACGGCACATATGGAGGCCATTCGGCCCATCCCGACTCTCCATGGAGCTACGCAGTCAGTCCCACTCCCCCTCCCCAGTAGAGTAGTCTGAACATGACCTCTCTCATAGCCCGCTTCCTCCTGCCACAGCCAACAGGCAGAAACATTCTCCAAACGACTCCACAACACCCCCAAATCCAATATGAACGTAGCTATTTAAAAAGAAAGAAATCAACCTACTTAAATCAAATGGAGATCCCAACAGTTCAGTCAAATGGTTATTGTTTTATCAGCGTGCTAACCTATATTTGGCATTTACCTATATAGAACACTTTTGCCTTAGGCTGAAATAGGAGGTCTGTAGTAAAATCTAGGCCAGGATTTGAGCATTTCAATCTGCAAGGAATGGGATGTAAATTCACTGGTGAAACACATTTTAAAAGCCACAACTAGTTAGCCGATTTTCACTAAGGAGGAGAGAAGTTGTTTCCGTACTCTGGACTGGGGAGGGCCGTGATGCACCCTGTGGTCACATGAAGAATAGCCATCTGGATGAGGTACCAGAGGGTGACCATTTCACATGGCACCGTGAGGCAGGGGGAATAGGGCAAATACCAGTTTGGGACTGACGCTCAACTTCTCAGTGTTTTTTAATGAATAAAATAAAATAAAATAAAATCTCATTAATTTGATGCAATTGAAATTCCTTTGCCGTCTCCAGCAGGCAGGAAGAGGAAATGTCTCATCTCCAGTACAGTACAAGTCCTAAAAGCACCTTTTAAAAAAAAAAATTCATTCATGCGATGTCAGTGACACTGGCAAGACCAGAATTTATTGCCATTCCCAATTGCTCGAGAAGATGGTGGTGAGCCGTCTTCTTGAACTGCTGCTGCCTGCATGCTGAAGGGACTCCCACAGTCCTATTTTATTCTGATCATACTTAGTGGTGGCAGTTTGATACAACTGACTGGCTTGCTAAGCCATTTCAGAGGGCAGTTAAGAGTCAAGTATCTCTAGCCAAGATCAGGCAAGGACAGGAGATTTTCTTCTCTTAATATTAGTGAGCCAGATGGGTTTTTACGACAATCCGATGCTTGGTTACATGGTCACCATTACTGATACTAACTTTTTATTCCCGATTTATTTAATTAACTGTATTAAAATACCGCAGCTGCCAGAGTGGGATTTGAACTTATCTTTGAACTGGCCTCTGGATTACTAGTCAAATAACATAACTACTATGCTACCTTTTCCATCTGTTGAATTCCCTGAGCTCACCAAATCATCCATCACGAAGCATATTCATTGCCACTTTTAACATGGTCACAAATATCTATGGAGTGAGGAGAAACGAGATGACAGGATTGGCAAACAAAACATTTTTTGTTGTCACTATGTGAAATTGTTGACAATATGATTGTGAAGATTGCAGAGTTGCTTCTGTCATTCCAGAGATTCATCTCACCTTGAATTGGTCCCATAATTGTGTGCAACAATTTTTGTTCTCATGACAGATATTCATGGTCACCCACTTTTAATAACACCAGTGTTGGTGAGCTAGCAACTTATTATACATACACTAACAGTTCAATGGAATGTGTGCACTGGTTTGATAGATGGGTCGTTAGCATCCGTAGGAGGAGAGGGGGCAGAACAAAATTTTAAAGTCACTGATGAGATCCTAGAGTTACGAGGAGAGACTCGAGATACTGGGGGTTATTTCCACTGGAGCAGAGAAGAGCAAGAGGAAATTTATTAGAGTGCTGAAAGAGGGAACACAGAAAGATTACTTTTTGGAGCATGGAATGCCTTGCCACAAGGAGTGGTTGAGGTAAAGACCATCGCACCTTATATGGGAAAACTCTTAAATATTCAAAGCAGAGGAAGATGCGAGTCTATGGGTACAAGAGCAGGGCAGTGGTATTAGTTTTGGATTAGTCTAGCAATGATCCAGCGGAAACAGGTCAAATAGCCACCTTCAGTGCTGTAAACGTCTATGGATCTGATTCTCGTACAAGGCCTTTGTTCAATTGCGATCGGAGTGAAGACATCGTTGCTAAAAGCAAAGTTAGATCATCGCCTGGACCTCAACGGAGAAAAATACAGCAGCTTCTATATTCCTGTGGACGCCTGTTCCTTTATATATGGGATATAAATTGTCACTGTACAAAATATCTCTACAGTATAAATACAGTATTCATAGACTTTTTTTAAAACAGTTGCAAGGTCAGCAATTTTAACAAAAATAGATTTTTTTTTAAAGGCAAAATTATTAATTCTACCAAAAATAATATACCTTTTTCCCAGATGAATGATACATTTCTATAATTTAGCACTCAATTTAGATCTAAAGCCAGTTTGAGGTGAGTGATACAGACATTAAAATACTAATGCAGATGTGTACACTGTTAGCAGATTAATAACATCCATACATATGGTGAGGTCGCTTTTCAATATTAACCTGCTTACTCATAGCAGGACAACAAATCACCAGGTCATCAGCTGAACAGGTTGGAGTCAGAAGAAAGCAACATGGTGTTATTTCATTAATGGGGTCTGAAGTACAAAGGTAATTCTTTTTTCCACTGAAGTTCACCTGAATTAGTTAAATTATTTAAAAGGACTGTATTTGTACCCGAAAGAAAATGGAATTTATTTTGTTTCACTTCTTGGAGGTATTTGAGACTTCTTAACCATTCTCGCAGCTGCCAGAGCAGAAGGCCCACTTACTGGTAGATCTCAGACACGGGGTTGTACGAACCAGCAGAGTCCACAAGAATAGTCTGGCAGGTTGGTGGAGCAACTTATCCGCTGATTTACTGGATTGAGAAAGAAAGCAAGCCGACTTCTTTCTAATGGTTTGTGTTCACAGTGACGTGGCGAAAGTGACTGATTAGAGGTGAGAGCAGTCAGGTGGCACGGTACACCATGGCGTGGGAGAGCTCATGTTTAAAAATGTCATATTATTGAATTGCCAAGTTTGGACTAAGGCAACACAATATTACTGGGGGCCCATAGTTACACTGCAAAGCTCCAGACTCTCTAGCCAAAGATATCCCTGGCCTCTCAACCAGAGATCACAGTATGTGGGAGTCCCTGGAGGCCAGGGAATGCAGCCTTCAGAGGCCATGAAGGGGAGCAGTTACAATAAAAATGAATTAAAAAAATGCCCCAGGTGTATAAAAATTGATATCTGTTTGAAATTCATACTGTATTATGAAACTTTTAAGGGCACAATTTTCCTCAGTATAGGACTGAGATACTGGTCTGCACTAAGGTCCCATTAAAATTATTTTAAATGAACAAAAAAGTGGATTGCTGGAACTAATACTAAATTTGCAGTGTTTTAACAACAAGGATTGCTGATCTTTCCAAACGTTCCCTGCACTGTTTACAACACAGTGCACTGGTGCATTTCAAACCTTCCAATGTGCCACAATTGAACAGTGTACTGGGGCGTAACAATGCTGCTAAGCATGGCTGGCATTTTAAAAGCTGAAGGAATGGTGAACAAGGCATCTGTTGTGAATCCCTGTCCAGATTGGAATTATTTACAAATCAACTCAGAAAAATATGGCATGGCGTTATGATTGAGAGATTAATAATTAAACATTAGGGTGCTTGGCACATCATCAACACTGATAATGTTCCACCATAATCAACACTGGTCTTTCATCGACTTTCATCTGATTTTTCTTTCCGAATGGTTTTCCTCCACATTCAGAAATTACAATTGGGTTCCACTAAGACGACCTTGGATTATGGACGAGACAAAAGTCAGGATGTGTTTGCAATCAAAAAAGTATATTTTTGTTTCTTCCAACAATATTTTATTCAGTCTGCTTGCTCTTCCCATCTGCCTCACCACGATGAGCTAGTCTCAGGCTTGCACTGCCTTCAGTTATGTTGCTCAGCCCAAGTCGACTGAGGTGTGCGACAGGAGCCTGCGGATAGCTTTCCCCTCTTCCTTGTAAGCAAATGTTAGCTAGCGCATCGGAAACCTACCAGGAGTATCGGAGAATAAAGCCCATGTTCCCTGTTGACATGCAGCCAGAACGCTGCACCATTTAATATTCTGTTCAAAATTTTAAAAGCTGCCTTGCCACCACAAGTGCAAACTAAACCTCTCCCTCAGCAATTAGGCTGAGCACAAAGGCTTGTGCAAGTTCATCAGTAGGTGACGTACCGACTTAAAAGGGCTTTAAAAAAAAAAATTAGATCGTAAAGTAACATTAATCCCTCGTCACCCACCCCATGAAAATCCAACACCAGATATTTTAGTTGAACATTTGGAGACACCTCCTTTACTGCTACATTCATTTGGATCTGTTCCTGTTGCAGGTCTTGGAAGAGGACGGGTGGCATTATTATTGCATTTTGGCATGTTACACGTTGCCATGAAGGAGAGGGCAAGTGTATGCTTCCATGGGAGGGTGGGTTAGATTGATCAAATAGCCTCCCTCATCTTTCTGACCCATGCAGCATGGATCAAAAATATGGCTGGTGATTTGGTGATGTGCAGTGAAGAAGTTTCTTTATGGGAATCCAATAGCTTCTCCCTTTACCTGTCCTGATTAGATGGTAGCAGAACCGTGCCTGCAGAATATAAGCTTTGGTACATTTTTTTAAACAATTACAGATTCAAATTTTACATAGGGGATTGATAAGGAACCTCTATTTTCAGACATATTAAGAAACAGGTATTTAAGTCCATCCATATAATATGTAGTTTATAGGGCTTTAAAACCCAAATTAGGCTTATATAAAATAATTTTGAAACAATGAGGCGTATGAATGGAACCAATTAAAAATTGGAAGAGTGACTGACTTGATAAGCAGAGGTTCGTACATCAATATTAAATGAAAGCTGAACGGTAGCCAGTCAATGAATTAGATTCACAATTAGATCTCAGAGTTACAGGGCAATACGGAGGGGGAAAAAAAGCAATCAATAATCCAAAGACCTCTCCAGGTTTCTGAAGAAACTCCTTTAAACCTACATTCTGGTCTTAGTTGACAATCGTTGTGCTTATAATATTGTGGAAGAATTCAATATCACTCACCTCCAACTGTTACACTACCCCATAGTGGAAACCGCATCATCCCTTCATTACATCACACTAAATACTTTTCTAAATCATTTTTATCAAAAACTATTTTGTTTGCAAAATAAATAGCCACTGTCCCAAAGATGGCCGCGGAGATCATGTAAGCAGTTACTGTCTGTGTAAACTGAACAATTGTACCCAAGAGTAGAGAGGGAATGACCTGAGAAAGAAGGAAGGCACTATCCAGAATAGCTAGGTCAAGGCAAATCCCCCTCCCCATAGTAGATTGTTCACTGTCAGTAGACCCGGCAGCCATGATGACCTCACACTGAGAACCACGACTCTGTGGGATGGTGTTTCTCTCCGGAAGAGGACCTTTGGAAGACAGCAGAGGAGCAGTTGTAATCAAATTTCCATTTTGATTATATGACTTATGATTCAAGATTCCATTTTGCGAAGATGCCTTTTTCTCAATCTGGCAATTACCATCTTCGAGTTCAGTAAACTTGTGCTTGCAAAAATATACCTAAGCAGGAGAAACAAAAACGAGAACATGAACATAAATCAACGATGGATCATTGTTATAGAAATAGATATACAAAAAGGGGAAAAACTGCAAATGCTGGAAATCAGAAATTAAAGTTAAAAATACAAGTCACTCTGCAGCTGAAAAAGAAAGGCAGGTTATGGTTTCAGATGTGATGCTTCACCTGAAGCTTTTTGGAGAAGAGCTCACCCAAAACGTGAACCTGTTTTCTGTTTCTCTGTAACCTCCTTCAGTCCTACAACCCTCCCAGATATCTGCACTCCTCCAATTTGGCATCTCGTGCATCCCGGCTTTTAATTGCTCTACCATTGATGGCCATGCCTTCAGCTGTCTAGGCCCTAAGTTCTGAAATTTCCTCCCTAAACCTCTCTGCCTCTTTGTCCTCTCTCTTCGCTTAAGACACTCCTTAAAAACGCTGTCCTTGACCAATTGGTTGCCTGTCCTAATACACGATTATGATGCTCCGTGTTAAATTTGGTCCGATTTGTGGGCGGCACAGTGGTTAGCATTGCAGCCTCACAGCTCCTGCGACCCGGGTTCAATTCTGGGTACTGCCTGTGCGGAGTTTGCAAGTTCACCGTGACCGCGTGGGTTTTCGCCGGGTGCTCCAGTTTCCTCCCACAGCCAAAGACTTGCAGGTTGATAGGTAAATTGGCCATTATAAATTGCCCCTAGTATAGGTAGGTGGTAAGGGAATATAGGGAAGGTGGGGATGTGGTAGGAATGTAGGATTAGTATAAATGGGTGGCTGATGGTCGGCACAGACTTGGTGGGCCGAAGGGCCTGTTTCAGTGCTGTATCTCTAAATAAATAATTAAAAATAAAAAAATAAATAAACAATCCTGTGAAGTGCTTTGGGACATTTTGCTATGTTAAGGATGCTATATAAATCCAAGTTGTTATCCTTTTTTCATTTCTTGACTGGCCTGATGTTTATTTCCAACTTTTCCTGTTTTATTATAGAATAAATTTCCTGTGATTAAAAATCAGTAATTTGACTAAGCTGCATAAATGGCCTCAAATCTGTAACCCAAGGTTAGCTCTGGCCTGGAAGTTACTAAACCTGGGTCTGAGGATTGTAATCTTTTAGGACTATTGATACTCCACGTCTTTGTTACATCACAGAATAAATTTAATGACTAAGATACTTGTTCAAATCGAAAAATAATCTGTAGTTCGTTATTGCGAAATTCTCTCTCTACTTCAACTTCCATCCCCGTCAGCAAAATCTGCCTACGCCCTAAAAGAAGTTGAGTATGTAGGTGAATAATCAGTTGACAGATCTGAGTAAATAGTGCACATCTATTGGGCAAGGAAATAGTGTTAATTCTCTCAACTCATCCCAATCTCTCTGCATCAGCTTTATGCATAATCTCTCAGTGAGATTAACTGAAGTAGTCACAGTGCAGTGTAAAGAGGGAGATAATCAGGCTCTCTTGAAGTCTGCTAATATTATACTGCTAGATATTGTTCTTTATATTTTAATAATAGTAACTTTCAGCCTTTGCCTGTTCAACAAGGATATTTAAGTCAATTTAAAGTACCTTTGGGCTATTGATCCATTAAAGCAATGGTCAGTTTCGTCACTTCAGTAAACATAATTAAAAGCTTGTTAGTGCACACTGCAGGGAACTTCTGTCAGTTGACAGTAAGTGCAGGAAAAAGAGTTTGTTTGGCAAAAGAAAACATCTGGGTTGACTCGTACCAAATAGCACTAAATCAAAGACAGACTTATAAAAGTTTCACTTAGGGGAATGGCAATTATATCCAACAAGAGTGAAACTAACGATAAGGTCACAAAGTAGGGGAGTTGTGCTGGTCTACAGAAAAAAGAACTGAAGTCATTGATGAGGAATGTCCATTAAATTCTCCTTAAATGCAGTTGTATTTTAACTTGTATATAATTTTGAATTGTAGATTTGTGTGAATTGTCACATGAAGGGAGTAAGGGAAATGCATGAAATTGGTTGTTTGCGATGAGCATTTGGATTTGTAAAGTCCTAAGCTACTGGGCTCAGAATTTTGACACGTCTGAAACACGGACCAGCCATCATGAGCTCTGGCTGTAAACCTTACCTTTTAAATGTATGTTTAAGCATTATTTCATGCACTGTATGCTTAATAAATCGGTGACATCTAATATTCAACATACAAGAATCTTATTGATTGGAGGAGTAAATTGTAAACTGGAATGCCTATCCTTTAACAGCAATAGACTCACATCTTATTTAAACATGTTTCACTTAAGAAAAAAATCAAGCACTAGTTTGCCAGAATGTTGCCCACTAACCTGTTTTTCCTTATGATAAAGGGAGTTCAACGTGTAGGGTAGAATCTGTAGAGTTGAATACGTAAACCCGGTTAGTGCAGACATCGCTGTCACCAGGACCACACTCTTTGAAAGGCACATGATGATGGCAGAAAATGTAAAAAAGGCTATGCTGGCGAGGTATACTGCTTTGGTTCCAAACCCCTTCACTAGTTTGTCCATTATTGCTGAACAAAAGATTGAGAATGCACACTGCAGGAAAAGACCCAGACTGCCCATTCGAACACCTGCAGGAGAGAAGATTAAAAATACTTATTAAGATATAGGTACATATTTACAAGAATACTAAAACTTTCTTGGCGCCTAATGTGGCAATACAGAATCTACAGTATTGTCTGGGTTTCAGATGCCAATTCGTTATTTTGATGTCACCTGTTGCCATTTAAGTTGTCACATAGTATAATTTCTTCCATCCAAGACACCCCAAAAAATATTCTAAATGATCCTTCACTATTAATAACTGCTGATTTCTATATTGCTCAGCTGGAAGATGGCTTCTGCTGTGAATTCCAGTCGGTGTTTCTTCATACATGTTTATGAGGAGTTCAGACAGATTGAGAGAGTGTATTGGCCTTTTGTGTGCAACTGCTGGCAACATGTGATCATACTGAACCATCAGGTGCTGGTTTTTGAACCCATCAATCCTGCATTTTTCTCACTCCCACCAATAGGGGGCAACACTCTTGATGCAGCATGCTTGATTGTCTGCTTTTGAATAATCCAAGTTGGGTCATTGTATGATCTTTTTTGACTTCAATTCTCAGCCTGTCCCCCTCACCAATCATCGGCACACAGTCTCCATCTCTCTTACAGAAAAAATTACATGTGTGGTGGAACCACTTGAGAGACTTGAGCGCTCTGTTGACAATGCTGTGCAGTACTGAGAGGGGACTGCATTGTAAGTGCCATCTTTCAGATGTGATGCTAACTGAGGCCCCTGTCTCCCCGCTCAGGTGAACCTAACCGATACCTCAAAGAAAAGCAGGGGAGTTCTCCTCACTATTCTGGCCAATATGTATCCTTCAACCAACATCACAAAAACTGATTATCTGGTCATTATCTCATTGCTGCTTGTGGGAATTTGCTGTGTTCAAACTGGCTGCCCTACATTCCAACAGTAACTGCACTTCGAAAATAATTGATTGGCTGTGAAACTCTTTGGGACATTCTGTGATGGGGAAAAGCTATATAAATGCAAGTCTTTCATGTTGTTTTCTCACTGCATCAAGTGAAATAAGGCTGTTTGGATAAGACATCAGAAAAAAACAAAAACAAAATTGTGCCTTGCACACACCCTATGGCCGGAATTTTACGCCGCCCAGCGGGTCGGATGGTGGCGGCGTACCGCCCGCCTGAGGCCAATCAAGCCCTTGAGTGGCCACTTGAGGGCCCTCGCCCGCCTCCACAGGTATTTTACCTGTGGCAAGTGGGTGTGCTGGGGACGTGAAAGGCCGCCCAGTGATAGCTGCCGGCCTTTCTGTGCCCCGGTGGGGGGGCAAGGCAATTGGGCACAAGGTGCCCGATTGAGGGCCACCCCCTACCCACCAACCTCCCCCCAAACGATCACTCCAGCCTCAGCAGGGAAGGACCGATCCCCCTGGTGAAGCATTCCCTACTTACCTTCCCTCCTCGATCCATGGCATCGGCTGGGCTGCAGTCCCAGCAGTGACCACCGCTCCCGGTGGTGCTGTTGGAACTAAGAGCTGCCGGCCGACTGATTGGCCAGCAGCTCACTAAGGCGGGCCCTCCTCCCTCAAGTGGGTGGAAGTCCCGCCTCGGGACAATTAAAGCCTGGAGACCTGTAAAATACACGACGGATCCCCGGGCTAGGCGGAAGCGGGTTCATCACCAACTTTCACGTCGGAGTCCGGCTCCCGTCCATCCACCATAAAAGTCCGGCCTACGTGTCTACAAAAGGGAAGCACGAGACTGGGACTTGGCCGACTCCACCCCCTCTGCAAACACGTATGAAAATAATTTTTAAAAGAAAACTTGCGATGAAGGAATCAAATGATAGGGGTTCCTTAAAGATTTTGCTCAACACACTAAAATGCACTAGAATGTGCTCACACCCTCCCACCAGTTATATAATTCTTACAGTAAAAAGGTAACCAATCACCTCATTTTATTAACATTGAGACTGGCTAAAAAAGGCTAAGTTGAATTGGATTTAGATGTCAGCTGTGTTTAGTGTAAATGTGACTAAGCATTCAAGCTGCTGCAAAGGGCAGGCCATCAAATTTGGTGGCTTGGGCTGGACAGGTTTTCTTTAAAACACCTGCTTCTCAATGTTTAACACACACCCACTCACACAGAAAATAACTCAGTCAGCAGTTAATCCTTCCCTGTACCAACACGTCAACCCATATACAGGAGAAGAAAAAAGACTGTGATAACTCAGATCTATGGTCCATTTGGTGCAGAGCCTGTTTTTATTTTCTGGACTAAGGCCAGCAGGAAGGGGTTTGTGGTGTAACTATTTGAAAAGAACTATTGATTGCACAAGTTAAGAATCAGGAAGACTTCGATACATGCTGGAACATGTGGTGGACACTTCTGAACATTAATGTTTGTATAGAGATAGCAAGTAATGAAACATCTGAATTTTAGCTACTTTTTCACGTTTGGTGGCAATTTGATAAACGAATGCACTGGCCCACGGATTGACATGGTGTCGGCTTGCGTCTCCCAACTTTTAATTTCACTTACACTTACACACACTTACACTTACACACACTCACACTTTTTTTTTTAAAAACAGCTATTACAATTGTGGCTACGCTCTTAAAAGTTTATAACATAGAATCAATATTTTGTTTAGTCATTTGTGAAAGGTGAGCGTCGCTGGTGAAGCCCATTCCTGATTGCCCTCGAGAAGGTGCTGGTGTATGACAATAAAAAAATAACTTTTAAATGAGTTCACTGTAAAAAGCTTGACCATATTACCCATCAAACCCTGCAATGGGTTAAACTGGACTGAGAACAGGATCTCTTATTTTAGAAAGGCTGAAAACAAGTCTGCTGAACTGTGAAAATAAAACAAATGCCATCAAGAAGAAGCAGAAATAGTGCAGGCAAGAGCGGGTCATTGGTATTTTGATTTATGAATAGGCCTTGGAGACTGTACAACTTAGATAAGATGGAGCATAGAATTGCAACAGATTCTACAAACATTTTCTGGAAGGTTGGCTACAAGGGGCTTCACGTGATGGAAAATTACTGAAGAAAGTGAAGGAAAGATGGACAGCTTTCTGGGTGGCTTCAAACCCTATGGTTTAAACAATGATTGCCGAATTTAACTGGGTATTGTGATTTTAAGAGAAGCTTCATAGGACAATATGGCCTGTCAGGTCCATTGTCTGAAAAGGAGCAGGAGGTTGAACACGTCTACTGCAGCCACGAGAGACTGGCACTGTGGTCGTGAAGGAGAAACCCAACCAAGTGTCAGAAGGAGAATGGATGCAATCAACAAGAACGGGCCACTTTGGGTGATTATGTGACTAAACTTACTGGAAATATATTTGAGCATTCTAATGCCAGATACTGCTGAAGCATTTATTTACTGGGGATACAGTAATGTAGTTTTATTATTTTCTTTTCCTCAGTGTTAAATCTGTGACCATTTTAAACAAACCATAACCGTGCTAAGTATAACAGCTTTTTGAGTGAGTCATCATTTTGCTCTTTTTAATTTGCCGGTCAAAATGAGCTATAAGCCTGTGAGTGTTTTAAAACAAAAAAAAAGGGGGTGAGCTGCTTTCTTGAACCACTGCAGCCCATGTGGTGAAGGTACTCCAGAGCGTTGTTAGGAAGGGAGTTCCAGGATTTTGACCCAGCGGCAGTGAAGGAACAGCGATATTGTTCCAAATCAGGAAGGTGTGAGACTTGGAGGGGAAGGTGCAGATGCTGGTGTTCCCATGCATCTGCTGCCTTCGTCCTGCTAGGTGGTAGAGGTCATGGGTTTGGAAGGTGCCGTTGAAGGAGCCTTGGCGAGTTGCTCTAGTGCATCTTGTAGATAGTACCCACTGTTGCCACTGTGCGCGGTGGTAGAGGGAGTGAATGTTTAAGGTGGTGGATGGGGTGCCAATCAAGTGGGCTTCTTTGTCCTGGATGACGTCGAGTTTCTTGAGTGTTGTTGGAGCTGCACCCATCCAGCCTTGTAGATGGTGGACAGGCTTTGGAGAGTCAGAAGGGGAGTCACTCACCAGAGAGTTCCCAGCCTCTGACCTGCTCTTGTAGTCACATTGTTTATATGCCTGGTCAAGTTAAGTTTCTGGTCAATGATATCCACCAGGATGTTGATGGTGGGGGATTCAGCGATCGTAATGCTATTGAATGTCAAGGGCAGATGATTAGATTCTCTCTTGTTGGAGTTTGTCATTCCCTGGCACTTGTGTGGTGCAAATGTTACTTGCCATTTATCAGCTCAAGCCTGAATGCCGTCTAGGTCTTGCTGCATGTGGACATGGACTGCTTTATTATCTGAGGAGTCACGAATGGTACTGAACATTGTGTAATCATCAGCCAACATCCCCACTTCTGACCTTATGAATAGGGGAAAAGGGGAAAAGTCATTGATGAAGCAGCTGAAGATGGTTGGCCCTAGGACACTACCCTAAGGAACTCCTGCAGTGATGTCCTAGGGCTGAGATGATTGACCTCCAACAATCACAACCATCTTCCTTTGTGCTAGGTATGACTCCAACCAGCAGAGAGTTTTCCCCCTGATTCCAGTTTTGCTAGGGCTCCTTGATGCCATACTCGGTCAAATGCTGCCTTGATGTCAAGGGCAGTCACTCTCCCCTGAACCTCTGGAATTCTGTTCTTTTGACCAAGGCTGTAATGAGGTCAGGAGTTGAGTGGCCCTGGCGGAACCCAAACTGAGCATCGGTGAACAGGTTATGGCTGTGTAAGTTGTGCTTGATAGCACTGTCAAAGACCCCTTCCATCATTTGCTGTTGATAGAGAGTAGACTGATGGGTCGGTAATTGGCTGGATTGGATTTGTCCTGGATAGGCCACACGTGGGCCTATCCATATTGTCAGGTAGATGGCAGCATTATAGCTGTACTGGAACAACTTGGCTAGGGGCCTGTCTGGTTCTGGAGCACACGTCTTCAGTACTACAGTGGGATGTGTTTAGGGCCCATCACCTTTCTGGTGTCTTCAGCCATTTCTTGATATCACGTGAAGTGAATTGAATTTTCTGAAGACTGGCATCTGATGGATCATCCACTCGGCACTTCTGGCTGAAGATGGATGCAAATGCTTCAGCCTCGTCTTTTGCTGCTTAGCATGCATGTAGCCCTTTGCTGCAAGTTCACCAAGTTGGTACCTCATTTTTAGGCATGCCTGGTGCTACTCCCGACATGTTCGCCTATACTCTTCATTGATCTCCTGGCTTGATGGTAATGATAGAGTAAAGGAGATGCCAGTCCATGAGGTTACAGATTATGGCTGAATACAATTCTGCTCCTGATGGCCCACAGCAGCTCGTGGATGCCTGGTTTTAAGCTGCTAGATCCATTCTGAACCTATCCCATTCAGCATGGTGGTAGTGCCACACAACATGATGGAGGGTAACCTCAGTGTGAAGATGGGACTTTGGCTCCACAAGGATTGCGCAATGGTCACTCCTACCATGCAGTCATAGACCAATGGATCTGTGATAGGTAGATTGGCGAGGGGGGAAATCAAGTAGGTTTTTCACTCTTGTCGGTTCTCTCAACACCTGACACAGGCCCAGTTGGTCAGTAGTGGCATCACCCAGCCATCTTGGTGATGAACATTGAAGACGTCACCCAGAGGTAAATTCTGTGCCTTTGCTACCCTCAGTGCTTCTTCCAAATTGTATTCATCAGCTGACGGATGGCAGTAGGTGGTAATCAGCAGGAATTTCCTTATCCATGTTTGACTTGATGCTATGAAACTTCATGGGATCCAGAATTAATTTTGAGGACTCCCAAGGCCACTCCCTACTGACTGTATACCACCTGTGCGACCACCTCTGGTGGGTCTGTCTTGCCAGTGAGTCAGCACATACCCAGGAATGGTGATGGAGGATTGGCTGGAAGGTATGATTCAGTGAGTATGAATGACTATGTCAGGCTGTTGCTTGACTAGTCTGGGGGACATCTCTCCCAATTTTGGCACAAGTTCCCATATGTCGGTGAGGACGACTTTGCAGGTTTGATTCGGCAGGTGTGCCTTTGGTCATTTTCAGTGCCTAGATCAATGGTGTGTGGTCCATCCGGCTTTATTCTTATTTGACTTTTCAGTAGTAGTTTGATACAACGGCGTGACTTGCTAGGCCATTTCAGAGGGCAGTTAAGAGTCAAGCATATCGCTATAGGTCTGGAGTCACATGTAGATCTGACCAGGTAAGGATTTTCTTCCCTAAAAGGCCTTAGTGAACCAGATGGTTTTTTTTTTAATAACGACAATCCAGTAGTTTCATGCTCACCATTACCGACTCTAGTTTTTTTATTCCAGATTTTATTTAATTAATTCAATTTAAATTCTCCAGCTGTCGTGGTGAGATTTGAACTCATGTCTCTATTTTCAAAACATATTTAATACATTTGTAACATATTCCTTCGCCATTATTTTAACAGAGGTATTAAATGGTTTAAAAGAAATGAGTTGACATCTCTGTTAAAATTATGAAGAATTAACTCTGATAGGTGACAGCAACTCACTAAGGCTACTTTGACAGCACCTTCCAAACCCACGACCTCTACCATCTAGAAGGACAAGGGCAGCAGATGCATAGGAACATCACCACCTGCAAGTTCCCCTCCAAGCCACACACCATCCTGACTTGGAACTATATCACCGTCCTTCAATGTCGCTGGGTCAAAATCCTGGAACTCCCTTCCTAATAGCACTGTTGGTATACCTACCCCAAATGGACTGCAGCGGTTCAGGAAGACAGCTCACCACCACCTTCCCAAAGGCAATTAGGGATGGGCAATAAATGCAGGCCTAGCCAACGACATCAACATCTCAGAAACAAATAAAAACAAAGTAGCTTCTGGGCTTCTGTGTCCACGTTGGCATCTCAGGGGTTTAATTACCTCTGAAGGTGTTAGGTGGGTCTTTCTGTGCTGTTCAAAATGCACTCACTGACCTGCCTGTTTTAAAAATTCTTATCTTGGCCTCATTGGCAGCACTCCCATTTCTGAGTCAGAAAGGGTGAGACTTCAGCACTTGAGGGCTGAATCTAAACTGACTCTTCAATGCAGTACTGAGGAATTGCTACATTATCAAAGATGCCATCTTTGAGATGAGATGTTAAACAGAGGCCCCGTTTAGATGACATAAAGATCCCGTGGAGGAGGAACAGGAGAGCTCTCCCCATATCTTGGCCAACATTTCTTCAAGCAACACACAGGCTAACTGGTTATTAAACCTATTGTTGTTTGTTGGACCTCCTGTGCTCTTTTTCCCTACATAGCAACAGTGACTGCACTGACTTAAAGATGCAACTATGGCAATATACAAGAATCGTAATATTGTTGCTATTTGTATTCTCCAATTTATAGCCAAAGCAAAATCCTACAAAGCAAAATGGATATATTCAGTCAGACTTGTGCTCTTCAGTTATGGCATAAATTTAAAAAAAAGACACATACTGTATAATTTTCCTCTTTCATGCTAAAACCACTGTACCTTCATCATAGCGTAGCCTGGCTTCACTCCCAGGATCAGCATTGGGGATACCGTGGTAGAGCCCTTCCCCAACAAAATCTGTATAGAACATCATGAACGTCATGAGGGCCATCCAGCTGTAGAACTCGGCGACAACTAGCTGTCGGATCACCTTGGGAATGCGACAATACAGGTGGTAGAGTTTGGGGATCAAAGTGCAACAGTTCTTCAGTACTAGAAGGTAGTGCCTTGTGCGCCAAAGCGTACTAGTGGAGCAACAACAGTACCTTGCCCGAGGCTTAATGACTTCCTTTGGTGAGATGTCGACAAGGCCATCCGTATTATTACAGGTTTCTTCGGATACAAAGAAGGTAGCAAGAACACACACAATAAATATGGCAGCCAGAAGTGTGAAGAGACAATCTTCTTGCCCACCAAGGTAAGTGGACAGAAAGGTCTTTTTCCAGTCTACTGCTGTCAAGAGATAGCCAATGCAACCCCCCAGGCTGATCATAAAGGAATACATGGAGAACGCTTGTCTGCAATCTTCGGCATCATGGAACAAATCAGACAGCAGGGCCTCCAGCGGCGTGAAACAGACTTGGCCACAGAAGTCCAACATGCAGATCCCAATGATAAGAAAGATCACATCGACAGGGTAGTCTTTCAGGTTGGAGATAGTGGCCATCTTGCTGGCATGAGGGATGACAAAAAGACTTAGAAGGACACCAACGCAGAGGGCCCAAATGAAGGGACGCCGGCGGCCATATCTACTTGTCCAGTGGTCACTTGCTGAACCGATCATTGGAACAAATATAAGTCCTAGGACTGGCCCAATACCTGTGGAGACAAAGTAAAAAAGATAAAAGATATCTTGCATACAATGTGACCAAAACGCGATTCACCATAAATGAATAAATTAAATAAATTACATTTTAATGGAAATTTCGCCTTCAGAACGCTAAACTTTATACGTTATTAATCAATTGCACATGGAGACACCAAATGGCAGGCAGCACCTAAGTGGTCGCAGCTCGAAATTGCACTTTTCCACTGTAGCTACCACACTGCGACATTGGTGGAGACTAGCTAATAAAGCACAGAACGGGAATCTACCACTGACCTTTCGGCCTGCAAGATTCAATTACATTTGTACGATTAACAATGAAGCTATGGGGATTAGCTCTACGGCGTTCTTTATTTACTTGGTTCCAACATTCAAACAGAGTTGATTTATGCTCTTCAAATTGCTTTAGTCAATTTGCGGACTGGGCAGTTAAGTGGCAAATTAACTTGAACACAGATAAATGTGATGTGATGCACTTTGGTTGAAATAATAGAAACATCAGCTGCACCTCAGAAAATAAAGAAACTGAATGGTGTGGAAAAGCAAAGAGATCTAGGGATACATGTGAACAAATCATTAACAGCGCATCACAGGTCACCAAAGCAATTAAAAATGCTAACAAAGCATTAGGAGTATAGAATTTAATCGCTTTGAAGTATATGACAGTCGTCAGGCTGCACTTAGAGCACGGTGCACACCATTGCTGTCCATACCATAAACAGGGCATAGAAGGACTGGAGCGAGTACAAAAAAAGATTTACAATGATCATGCCAGAACTGAGAGATTACAGCCACGTCAATCAAGACTGGTAATAAGTAAATACTATGGGAAGGTCAGGGAATAAGTCAAGACTAGAATTCAAACTCTGATGTCCATATTGTGAGTCCAATAAGTGGTCCATCTAGGAAACGCAATGATTCTCAACTGGGCAACAACTTGTCTGCAGGGCCTCAGCCCCAGCAAGAAGTTCATTTCCGACCGAATTTGAATACTGGACATTACTGCGCCTTACTGAATGGAGGAAATTGAGTCTCGTGCAATGGTTCTAGTGCTAGACTAACACCGGAGTTACAAAGCAGAGCCTTCAGGAATAGCATGCTCAATACCTCACCAGACTTCCAAACCCCAAAACAACATCCTGTTGCCTAGCAATGAATAAAGGCACTTCTAACAGTTTAGTCTACAGAGTAATTTACAGTAGCTCTATTTAACAAAATGGTATAAAAAATGACTACAATTCTGTACAACATAGTTTAATTTATGGGGCAGTTGGCAGGCTTTATCATCCATAACAGCAGCAATGGGAAATAGGCACAACCTGACCACTGTTTGAAGGAGCCACGTACTGTGCATTTGGACTCGGAGGCCTCCAGGATCAGGTCTCATCAGATTACTACCCTCTTATCACCTACATCCCTCAATCACATTGAAGGGGCCCCCATTTGAAGCAGCTCAGCCTCTCTTGGGCATTAAAATAATACTGTGCTCTTTTCGTGCTCCAGCAGTTGTATAAACTCGGCTAAAGCCTGAATGGTAGCTTTGTATTGGAAGCTGCACCTTATACCGGGACAGAAGCATCCTAAAGGGGACAGCAAAGTGGGAGCTGGCTGGCTGGCACTTTCATTCCTTTCAGCAGCCTCCAAACTAAAGCTTCACTGCAAGAAACTTCACAAAATATTTCTGTGCTTCAGGCAGACTAACTGTGACAAACAGGATTCCAGATGACAGTCAATTACCTTTCACAGCCATGCAAATTTATGGAACTTTTAAGCAGCTCTCATTTCCTATTTGGAAGCACAATCAGCAACTATTATAAAAAGACAAAGACATTCCAGACATTTTTCAGTGGAAAGACAAAGAGTGGGGGGGGGGGGGGGGGGTGGGGGGGAAGAAAAGATCTTTTTTCTTCCTTTTTTGTTTTAAAAAATACTGAGACAGATGTGGACACATGAGATCGCTGCTGTGAGGTTTAACCAGCCACATTTCCTGATTTCAGCAATCGTTGCAATTACACCCTTTGCAATAGATTTAGTTAGAACACGTTCTACGTTTGAAAGCAAGTTTTCTTTTGGGCCTCCTTATCTCGAGAGACAATGGATACGCGCCTGGAGGTGGTCAGTGGTTTGTGAAGCAGCGCCTGGAGTGGCTATAAAGGCCAATTCTGGAGTGACAGGCTTTAAAAATACTGAGACAGATGTGGACACATGAGATCGCTGCTGTGAGGTTTAACCAGCCACATTTCCTGATTTCAGCAATCGTTGCAATTACACCCTTTGCAATAGATTTAGTTAGAACACGTTCTACGTTTGAAAGCAAGTAGGAAAACAAAAAGCCTGGGGCCACGTAACAGCAGCTGAACAGAAAACCGCCACATCACACATCCAGACGGAAGCAGTAAACTCCCAGCCACACGAAGCAGAACAAAGACTCCAAGGGGGATTTTTCAGAGGACATCTCGCTCACTGTGCCCAGTGTCTCACAGGACTGTACCGTGTCAAGAGCCAGTGCTTTCAGGAGGGAAGAGAAGACACTTATAGTGGGGAAATCATTATATACCTTAATGCACTTCAGCAGATATTTTAAAATTCTGTTTTGGTGGTGGTGTTGAGAGGAATCGGATCCTGTTCATATTGACATATTATTGCTCAGCTAACATTAAAATAACGTTCATCTTCTCAACGATTCTCTCTCTCTCTCTCCCCCTCCTCCTCCTAATATCCCAGTAACATTTCAAATAAGAAGCTAACATTTCCCTTCAATACTGGGGAAGGAAAAGATTTCCAAGTACCAGCTTGTTTTATCAGCAGTCGTGAAGCATTACGTACAACCTTTCTTCCCTCCTCCCAGGTTTTCTCCCACAAGCTAACCCTAAGCAACAGCTTGAACTTACTGTCAGTGTCGAGCTGAAATATTAACTGTGGTCATATCTGGGTTCTTCCAAACGTGGGAAAATTTGGACGCAGCCAATTGTTGGCACTTAACAATTTTAGTGCAAGATTAGATGAGAAAACAGTTTGATAAGTACAGATATTAAAGATATGAAAATGCACAGATCTAAAATCTGTGTCCTTATTGTCTTGGTGCCAAGATTTCAAGGTATAGGTATTCCTAATGACTAGTAGGAAAGTTTTCCAACTGCTGCCATTTATTTTATTATTTAATTATTGGTACCAATAGGCAACACTGGACTTTAGTTAATACACTTTAATACTGTGCAATAAACTCAGTTTATTCCCTCACATTACTCCCACCAATAATACATGTGGTGACAGACCTGTAACCATCACTACATTCCCTTGGGTGTTACAACCCAAGTTTGAAAAGCCAGTCTCTAGAGTTTACTGCTGGGCATTTTCTACACTTCAAGTTTTCATAGGATGCAGTGTTCACACAACCAACATTGACTCTTACTCAAGTCCTAATGGCATCATTGTACTTACAAGCTTCTGGACCCTTCAGGATACCTCTTGTACACAGGGCAGCCCTAAGCTGTAGAATCAGAGTCATAAAACTCTCCCTCCTCGAACCCACTGCTTAAAACCTACCTCTTTGACCAAGCTTTTGGTCACCCATCCTAATGTCTCCTTCTTTGGCTCTGCTGTCAATTTTTGATTGATAACGCTCCTGTGAAGCTGCTTGGGATGTTAACCTATGCTAAAGACGCTGTATAAATGCAAGTTGTTGTTGGTGCACGTGTATGATGCCAGGTCAATGAGATGTGGGTTTATACTGCCAAACTCTCCTACCCGACCTGCTAGGCTGGGATGGGGCCAGTCCGGAATGAAGGCCAAAGGCTTCCCCATCAGGAGGGTGGTTTATAAAGGTAACAATAGAGGTAGAGTTATCACTCAGTCACTCTGGAATACTGCAGCACAACTGACTGAGGAGTGGCACTGGTGCATTATTACACTAACTTTGTTCTGAATTAACAACTGGGCAAGGAAAGGAGTCTCATGGGGAATCAGCTTGACGGAGAGAAAAAAAAAATGTGGCATCTACTATTTTTCTATCTCCCCCTTTTAATCCTATTGAGTACTGGTCACTGACCAATCAAGGAATACTACTGTCCAAGATTAAATCAGAGGAAAACTATTTCACTTCAGCTGTGTACAGAATTTCCCCATGTGACAGCGAAGAGCTCGAGACACGGTATTGTAAACTCCCTCAGTGCTAATGTGTAAAAGGTGGTGCCAGATGTTGTACGATCCAACACAGACCATCAGACCCCAGGTTTTGATCCCCATTCTGCGCTGTGTTAGCTGATCTCAGCTGGGACAGGGGCCAGAACATTGCAATTGTCCTGAGCACCTCTAAGCTAGCAGAGAGAGCAGACAGGGTTCATGCCCCAGATGGCTACGGAGTGAAGCATGTACGTAGGGATTTTTGGCGGGCACAGGTTTGGATCAACTATGATGCTCTCTGTGGTTAAACAGCCAGATGATGGTAAAGCCTAGGTTTTCTGATTAGTGTTATTTTAAAGCTGCATTAAGCACTTGAGGTAAATGGGTCAATAACAATTGTTAAAAAGATGCTGGTGACAACACCAGTTTATTCTCATTCATGAGCAAAACCGCTTGGGGGTAAGAGGCAGGAAGGAGGGCTACAGGCACACATAGAACTGAAGATCTGAAAGAGCAAGTGCCTGCAGGAGAGGAGGGAGGGAAAAAAAATCTTATAAAACACAGCTGCACAAGGAGCATGCACAATACGATTGTACTTACCCAAAACCATAGTCATATATTTCTCTTGCACTCCAGCTTCCAGCAGCAGTGGAGGGACAAAGGTAATTCCAGCTGCCACACAGATCTCCAGGCCACATGTCAGTGAGTTCAGCAACAACAACTGGGACCTCCGTTTGTGGAAAAACATATTGGTTTGGGGTTTCTCCATCATGACGCAACTTCCTCTAGTTCTGCACTTTGCCTCCAACAATTTCTAGAATTTTCTCGTCCCGCTTAACAAATGTTCTGCAGCTTTCACAGTTTTTAATGCCACAAATGTGGAGCGTTCTTCTCAACATTACTCCGACGTGAAACCACTCCATGTTCAGGCACAGAGAATCCAGAATTGTTCATCGCAAATTTGCTGATGTAACCAGACCATGTTTTTAGTGAAAATGAATTTTATTTCCCCAAAGCTCAAGGCAGAGAAAGTATCGGTGACGGTAACTCTGGAAAAGTGAAGAAAAAGACATTTTAAACTTAAGGCTCATAGGGATCTTTCCTTAGTAAATCATGTCTCCCCATATGTCTGCAGTATATGAGAAACCCAAGCAAAAGGGGTTTACTTGGTCTATTTTTATTCGCAAGTGTTCAGGCAAATTATCACAAAAAAAATCATTGAAAATGTAAATTAACCAAAAGGGAAAAAAATAAACTTTAGATGATGCAATCTTAAACAAAAGCAGAAAATGCTGGGAACACTCAGCAGATCAATTAGCCTCTGTGGAGGGAACAGGCATCACAACGGGGATGTGTGCTCCGATAAAGGAACCGCACCTGAAATGTCAAATTGCCTGTTCTCTCCACAGAAGCTGCCTGCTTTTGTTACCTCTGGACTTGACTATTCCACTGTTCTCCTGGTCAACCTCCCACCTTTCATCCTCCATAAACGTGAACTCATCCAAAACTCTGCTGCCCATATTCCAACTTGCACCAAGTCCCGCTCACCCCTTATTCACTCATTACCCCAGTGCTCACTGACCTACACTGGCCCCTGTCTGGCAATGCCTTGGCTTCCAAATTCTCATCCTTGTTTTTAAATCCCTCCATGCCCTTGACCATCCCCATGTCTGCAAACTCCTCCAGTCCTACAACCCTTCGAGATCGCTGCGCTCCTCCAATTCTGGCTTCTTGCACATCCCCAATTTTAATTGTTCTACCATTGCTGGATGTGCCTTCAGCTGCTTAATCCTTAAGCTTGGGAATTCCTGCCCTAAACCTCTCCACCCTCCTTTAAGATGCTCCTTAAACCACGTTGACCAGGTTTTTGGTTACTTTTCCGATTCCCTCTTCATTTGACTCAGTGGCAAGCTTAGTTAAAATGCCCCGAGATGCTCAAGAGGAGACATCATCAAACAATGTTTGGGGCGTTATATAAATGTATGTGTTATACAAAAGAAGCATTTCACTGAACATTAAACTACCCTACATGTGAAAATTCATCAATCCCATGCTCCCTGTGGGGTGCAATACTCAAAGGGAGAGGTCAAAGATAGAGTTATATCACTGAAGCATCAATTCTCCAACCCAAGCTCTATTTGATTTCAAATTCTCTCATGCTGCATTGGTGAATTTACCATTCAGTGTATTGACGTGTCGACTGGAAACTAATCTGATTAGCACTGCTCCCTTAATGCCTGGCCCTGCCAATATAATCCACCATTGTTACTTGGAACAAAAAGAGCAAAATACTAATTTTCACTTTGATTTCAGGACCATTTCTAACAGGTTTCTATCCATATAACCAGTCTGCAAGCAAGCAAATTTTATATAATTTTTTTAAATTTTCCAGAATGTTAATGTTTCTGTGTTGTCTTTTACACATGCGAGTTCCTCACCTCCTATAACCTTTAAAAACTTTTAAAACCCCAAAGTCCCAACCACCACTTCTCAATTTCATTTGGCCTTCTCTCTCATTGGCCTCAGTTGTTGATCTTGCATTAGGACCTTGGCTTTTCTCCTCGGTTGCTCAATTTAAAAAAAATACAAACATTTATTTTACAAAGGGAAAACTCAGCTGCTACCTGCAGGCTACCTTCTTGCTGCTGCAGATCTTGTACATAAGCAATGGAGCCCTGTTTTGTTGGAGCACACTGGTTATTCACACATCACTGCAAAGGCCCAAACTCTCGGTTGAACATGTGTTATCTAAAAATATTTTATAACATCTTTTACAATGTAACATAGTCTCTTGGGATCGGTTGCAAGTAAGCCAGCTCTTCATCACAACACCCTCAGGGACTCAACCAACCCCAATAAACCATGCATGAATTACTGCTCACTCATCAGATTCATCTTATAAAACACCCACTCGATGCAATGAAAGCCTTCTGTACATAACTGTAAGGCTCTGAACATGTAACATGAGAAAGGCTGAGTCAATCTCAGAATAGATGGGACTAGCATATTGTGCTGTGGTTAGGAGTTATCACTGCAAGAAACAGTAAGATTCCCAATACTGCGGCTTGGCTTTGTAGCTTATTCTCTGCCTTTTATCCTTGCATTTTGTATCCCCTGAATCTGCTCCTTTATCATATGGCATTTTGGCATGGATCTGTTGAGTTCCACTATGCTCATCTTTACTCAGTCACAAGTGTCACTGCAAATAACCAATTTCTTACCCAGGGTTTGAAAACCATATTTCAGAGTCTGTTTCTGTTAACGTCATCAGCTACTTCTATAATTTGTCGGGATTATGATAAGGGCACCTTAAAGTAAATATTGTTGAGCTTTCTACTTATTAGACAGTTCTGTTTGTTTGTAGATGAAAACCCTGACTCACTTTAGTCAAATATTCTTTCAAAATTAATGAAGCAGAGGCTGATGTTTCAAACAAACCTTCATGCATGTACAAGGGCCCTGTCTACAAAAATGATGCAAAGTTATTTGCCATAACATCTCGTCTGCCCATTGTGAAACAGAGGAATGAAGCAATTATCTCCCCAAACCATTGAGGCAGGCCTGAATGTATTAGAAGACCTGCATGCCTCTTTTATTGCAGTGATGCATTTGGATGCTACTTCATTTGGTGTTTTGTATACAAACAATTTACATAGAATTTACAGCACTGAAACAGGCCACTCGGCCCATCTGGCCTTTGGCTGACATCACATTGAAATAGGTAACACAACCGAGATGGATGGTCCTGTTATTCTCTGGCAAAACACATAAATCAACTCCAAATTAAAGCACGTCTTCCGATACAGTCAGGCCTGCCCCCAGTGGTTTTGGGATATAACTGCTTCAATCCTCCATTTCACTCTGTGCAGACAAGACGTTATGGCAAAAAGCTAATAATTAAAACAAATCCCAACCCATTTGCCCATCTTGCAGGAATGTAAGTGGACAGCTCTCTCAGCTCAAAGGTTGACAGTGTCCTGGACTGCATGCAGCAAGGCTTCAATGTAATGCTCCAAACACACTGAAAAACTGTAAACTCCACAGGCATGGATTCTGACAGAGCACAGTTGGAATTTTTTTTTTTAAATATGGGACCAGTCAACAAAAAGAATGTTGTAATGGATCAGATCCATGGTATTTTTCCACAGAAATGCACAGCAACTTTTATTTATTACCATCAGTGTTATTTTGGGGTCAGATCTGAAATACTGCACAATTCCATCAGTCTCATACATAGTGCACAGATTAAAGCCAATTCCAAGTAACGGCTGAGGAATGCGGGAGCTTTCCAAGATTGGGAGTCATCTTATTAAGGAACTTGGTGGGAGGAGATACTGTAGAGATAAAAGTGAGAGATAAAAAGGTAAAACTAGAAGGGGTTTGCAGGGCTGGATTCTTCAGGCCGTAGGTGGAAAGCGTACTATCAAATTACAAGCACTTCCTCAGCGTGAAAGATCTGAGCTGATATTGCTCACTAACTCTGATTACACAGGCTACAAACCAATCTGATATCTAGCTCAATGGCCACGCTCAGCAAAGTTTCTAACCACAGGAATGGGTCAGTTGATGGGTGAGGTACCAAGGTCACTACTCCCACCTCTGAATCAGAAAGTTGTGGGTTCAAGTCCCACGACTTGAGCAGCAAAATCTAGGTTGATACTTCAGTGCAGTACTGAGGCAGTGCTGCACTGTTGGAGGTGCCGTCTTTCGGACGAGATGTTAAACTGAGGCCCTACCTGCTCGGGTGGATGTAAAATATCCCATTGCACTATTTCGAAGAGGAGAAGGGAGTTATTCCCCGGTGTCCTGGTCAATATTTATCCCTCAATCAGCATCACAAAAACAGATTATCTGGTCATTATCACATTGCTGTTTGTGAGAGTTTGGTGTGTGCAAATTATGTTGCTGTGTTTCCTACATTACAACAGTGACTATACTTCAAAAGCACTTCATTGGCTGTAAGTCATTTTGGTCATGAAAGGTGCTATATAAATGTAAGTCTTTTCTTCTTTTATTGGAATCATATCCCCACAAATGTCATAACAGACACACAAAGGAGGAGAGAGGAAAATAAACACAGGCCAACTAATGTATTGGATTTTATAGCAAATATAGGTCCAGGATGGTAACCAAAGATTAGAATCATTTTGAAAAAGAATGGTGGTAATGCTTTAATGTCTGGTGGAAAATTTGTGTTAGTTTACACAGAACAAGAAAGGTCAGTTACCATGGTGCAAGAGGAGCAGCAAGGCAACAAAAGCTCCAGTTAAGGATAACAGCTCAAATCCAAACTTCGACTGCCATTTGAGACTTGGCTTGGTCTCATTGGAGGAGTTACTGCCAAATCCTCAGCTCAGCCACTAGATGGGGCACTCTATCCCAGGCAATATGACCATCGAGCACAGAAGTTTCAAAGCATCACATGGATTTCAACCCTCGACCAGATTCAAGGTTGCCACGTAACTAAAAGGAAATGCGATGGCCAGAGGAAGCAGCAAGACTAAACAAGGGATTAAAATTCAATTCTGTTTGGAAGTCTACAAAAGGACAAAATAATAGAAGCAAGGCAAACTCTTAAAAAGAGATAAAAGATTCCATTAAGGTCTTTCCTCCCGCACAGATTATTCATCTGCACCTATTCTGCAAGAGGACGTGCAAGACCCTGTGGATCTGAGTGACTCACCTCTCTCCCATCAGATAGACTCTTGGAAATCACCGAATATTCAGCCTCCAACGCTTTGATAAGGTTATTCCAAAATGTCTCCAGCTTCAGGCAACCTCATTCTCCAGGTAGAATCTAGAGAATGTGACAGCACCAGCAGAGACCACTTCAGCCCATCAACTCTGCACTAGTGTTTATCTCCTTTTGAATCACCCTCGTCTAACCCCCCACTGCTGCTCACTCCATGCCCTTTAATATTCCTCTTTTTCGTGCAATTATTTTATTCTCATTTGAACGAATTCAGGGACTCTGCTTCAACATTGGTGTTTGAGGTGGAGAATTCCACATTCAAAACAACCTTTGTGTAAAGTATTGTTTTCCAACCTGCTCTTTAATCCTTTACTATCTGGCAAGTGTTGGGCAACCCCATTTTGTTAAAGTTTTCAATGATTAGTGGTTTCATCGACTGACGTCAGCAATGAATCACCTTTGCAACAGTGGTTAACAATGACTGAAGTTATGCACGGCACTTAAGCTTGCACAATTAAATCAGAAGAAAGACTGGCTAAAGTTTGCAATGTGGAAAATTATTAACCAGCCTATCCCTTTGATGTAAACACACCTTTTAAAATGATGTGAAGTACAAAATATACTCTTGTAATACACAACACCCCTCCCCACCCCACACACACAAACACATGTATATGTATATAACAGTCTCTGGTGAAAGATTCAGTCTAATTTTAAAAAGGAAAGACAACAGCTCTTCATTTTAATTACTGACTCAGTTAATGTTGGAGAAATACTCCTATCTGAAGTTTTCATCCAAATCGCATCAAATATCACCTGGCTACTGTCCTCTTCAACATTTGTACACTACCCATTTAAAGTGAGAGCCAAGCTGGGTAGGGACGTAGGATTCCGTGGTCACCAACAGTTTATCAGTATATCATGCAAGTGAACACTCATTATGGAGCCTCGAACAATGGGCAGGCCATTTGACTGTGGAAGGCATTACAGGCCTTTCCTTGCAGACCACCACCACACTCACCTTGGTTGATGTCTTCCCTTTCCCTCCTACATATAGTCTACGGGTGCACTATGGTTACCATACGGACATTTTCTAAAACCAGGACCTCAGCTACAAATGCATTGGCTGGGATTTTACTCTTGGTGGACGGGAGCCAGCAACCGACTGAAAAGTCGGTGGCGAATCTGCTTCCACCCAGGCCTGAGGATCCGACCTGTAATTTGTGGATCCCTGACCTGTAATTGTTGAGAGGCAGGACTACCACCCACTTGAGGCAGGAAGTCCCACCTCGTAGAGCTGCTGGCCAATCAGCAAGCCAGCAGCTCTTAGTCCCAGCAGCGCCACCAGGAGCGGTAGCCAATGCTCGGACTACAGCCCAACCTACAGAAGAATATGCTGGAGAGCCCCGGAACCAAGGTAAGCTTTTGTTGCCTTGCCGGGGGTGATCCCCAGAGCTCTGCAAATTTTTCCTTTTCAAGTATTTATCCAAATCTTTTTGAAAGTTTTGACTGAATCTGCTTCCACCACCCTTTCAGGCAATACATTCCAGATCATACTAACTTGCTGCGTTAAAGGTCTCCTCCGCTCCCCTTCTTTTGTCAATTATCTTAAATCTGTGTCCTCTGGTTACTGACCCTCCCGCCAGTTTCTTTTTACTTACTCTATTGAAACCCTTCATAAATTTTCAACACCTCTGTTGTATATCCCCTCGACCTTCTCTAATCTAATGGGAAAAACCCCAGCTTCTCAAGTCTCCCCACAGAACTGAAGTCCCTCATCCCTGGTATCATTCTAGTAAATCTCCTCTCCAAGGTTTTCATATCCTTAGTAAAACGTGGTGCCCAGAACTACATCTGAGGCCTAACTAGTGCTTCACAGAGGTTTAACAAAACAATGTTGAACAAAATTACAAACCATCAAATACCTGCAAAAAAAGTAATCCTTTTACTCCTCTTGTGACACCAAGTTGCTTGTCATGAAGATCAGTACTTACTGTTCTGGAATACGAGTAATTTCTTTTCTTTAGCCCTCCTCCCTCGAAGATGCTGACTTAGGACCTAGTACAGTTTGCCCTCAAAGTGGTCATTGTTCATGCATCAAACCCAAGTGTTAATTAATTCCCCAAATACAAGGCTGACACATTCACTTGCCAGCGACCCTGGAGACTGTAAACCACAAACACATGGTGAATGCTTTAGGGACTACATCACCTGGCTGCTAAGTGAGCCTCATGATCATTATCAACAGGTTACAACACAGAATCAAAAGTGTGAACCAGATGATGCAATCCTCCACCCCACCCCCTTGTGAGTTCACTTGTGATCTTCAGTTTGTTTTAAGCTCGCCCCGAACATCCCAGCAAGAAGGATACACAATGACTTTATACATCACGAGCTCACTTCAATTTCTGGATGTCACATAGGGACAAGGTAGGAATGTTCTCTCTTGGGGCAGAGATGGTGAGTGGAAGGGAGGAGGAGAAAGAAGAACACATTTGCTTTACTAGAGTGACTCTCACGACAACAGGACGTCCCAAAATGCCTTACAGCCAAATAAGTACTTTTTCCAAGTACAGTAACTATTGTAAAGGTGGACGTCTGGTAACTAATTTGCGCACAGCAAGGTCCCACAAACAGCAATGAGATAATAACCAGATAATTTATTTTTAAAACTAAAGTTGGCTGGAGGGATAAATATTGGGCAGTACATTGAGGAGAACTCCCCTGATCATCTTCATAATAGGCCGCGGGATCGGTTTAAGTGTCTCATCTGAAAGACGGCACCTTGTACAGCACTGCAATGGCAGTCTGGATTATGTCTTCAAAGCTCCTGAGCGCACAACCTTCTGACAACCATTGAGCCAAGGCTGACAAAAATTCAGGATGTGACATTGCATATAAAAATGTGTGATTCTGTTCTATATTTATGGTGGGAGAACTTTTCCCAGTGATTAAGCAAATATTTGCAACTGAGATAGAAACCCAGTGACATCCCCAAGCCAGGTAGACACTGCACACCATCCACAGTGTTTCCTCTTAAAAACTTACCACCTTCCCCATAGAAGTCCTATTTCAAGTTAACCACCCATTGGTTCTTTTTTTTTAAATTACTGAATCAAATCAGATACAATGCCACTCAAAACAACCCAAGTTTTGAGAGGTCGGCTTAATAGAAATGAACTGAAAACATGAAGATAGGCCATTAAAAACAGAACCGAGAACTTTAAAAAGGAAAGAATTAACGGGGAGTGAATCTGCAACATTGCTTAAAATTAAACTTTCATAGTAGGGGGGGGGGACAAGAAGGATGAGACACAACTTAGCAAATTGAAGACTCATGACAAGAAGCTACGGAGTGATCAACCTGCAGAATGGACCTTTTAGCAAAAACCCAGGTTATACAGGTGTCAGTCTTGGATCAGTAGCACAGGTGCCTCTGGGGAAATCAAAAGACACGACTGAGGAGTTTTTGACATCAGGGAGAGGGCTAGGTAGACAGCAAGGGTGAAGTGGCTAGCAAATGGCTGTAAACGGTGAAGCTGACAACAGGGAGAACAAATATTACAACACCACCACTGCTCATGGTGCATGGATTGAGATTCAGGGACGTCAAGAGACATTCACTGTAGCTGGCACAAGGCTAGGTCACTGGTAGCTGGCTGTATATATCCACTCAAGCATGTTTGGGGTGGCAGCAAAGGTTTGAGAGAAACCAACTTCTCAATGCTGAACTCAAGGTTGTCCTGAATGAAACTCACAACCGACATGCTTTATCTGAGATACAGGTTTAAAAAGCCTGTGACATGTCTGGCTATTTCTTTTTAAATATAGCTCCTCTCTACTCCTGTCCCATGGAGAATCTCTGTTATACAGCAGACTCCCAGGTTGCACCCCCCCCCCCCCCCCCGCTACACCCCACTCCCACTCTTGTTGCCCTACCAAAGAGCCTCTTTGGCTGCTCCCACTACCACTCTTCTCACAGGTCTCTCTGGTTACTCCTTCCAAATCTCTTCCAACTCTGGAGGTTGTAGGACTGGTGGAGGTTTCAGACATAGGGAGAGGCGAGGCCTTGGAAGAATTTGAAAACAAGGATGACAGCTTTTGAAAATAAAAAAGAGGCATTGCCAGGCCAGGAGCCAATGTAAGTCAGCGAGAAAAAATCAGGTGGAAGCAGATACGATAGCGACATTTAAGAGACATCTTGACAAATATATGAATAGGAAGGGAATAGAGGGATATGGGCCCCGGAAGTGCAGAAGGTGTTGGTTTAGGCAGGCATCAAGATCGGCGCAGGCTTGGAGGGCCGAATGGCCTGTTCCTGTGTTGTACTGTTCTTTGTTCTTTGAGCACAGGGGTGTTGTACACCAGTTTATATCCTGTGTAAAAACAAACAGCACTTGATTTCACTAAAATGACTCACTGACGTCAAAGGCACGTCAATGCAATAGACACTTTTTGTGCCTATTTTTAAGCTCGAAAAGACATTGTTCGTTCAAGTAAACTATAGTGTGCTGCGTTGAGGGAAGAGTCAAGAACAGAGCATTGTGGCTTAGCAAAAATTGGTTCAGATAGCATTTAAGATCCAGAAAATCAGACGAGTAGTTTGCAGTTGTCTTTTTAATCCTGGGACCTAACTTCCGAAAATCTTAGTGAGAATCATTGGGCGCCCTTCAAAATTCAGTGTCGATGTAGTCACAGACACAGTCTCACACTTGAGCAAAAAAATTAATACGGAGATTCAAGTACAACACAGAAGGAGTGCTGCACTGTCAGAGGTGCCGTCTTTCGGATGAATTAGAGACTCTCAAGTGGATGTAAAAGATCCTGTAGCACTATTTTGAAGAGCAGGGGAGTTGTCCCCAGTGCCCTGGCCAATATTTACCCCTCAACTATCACAAAAACAGATTATCTGGTCATTATCACATTGCTGTTTGTGAGAACTTGTGCAGAAATTGGCTGCTGTGTTTCCTACATTACAACAGTGACTACATTTCAAAAATACTTCATAGGCTGTGAAGCACTTTGGGACGGCCTGAGGTTATGAAAGGTGCTATATAAATGCCAGGCTTTTCGACTTTTAAATCACAGAGGAAGAGAGAGAGAGGAACACCGCTGAACAAGAGAGACAGACACGCCGAGAGAGACACATACATACCTATCCCTATAGTTCATCACTGTTGTGCCAGATAGATCCCCTTGTTCTAATGTTAAATGAATCTCAAACTGCACCAGTGCTTCACAATGTCCGTCGCCTGCAAGCTTCTAATTTGGAAAAGTTACACCCGTACAAAACATGAGCAGCCAATTTAAGAAAACCCATATCTCTCTGCTGCAGCTCCAGCAAAATACCTACCATCAAACAGTAACACCGTTCTCCCCAGACCGAGCCAGCGGACTGCCTTCACTTTCAGTAATCAGCACCATCAGCCAGCAGGTGCTTGAAGAGGTGTTTACTCAGCCCTGAAAGACGAATCCTTATCTATCAGACTCATCCACTTCAAACCTCTAATGCAGTTTGCAACAACACAGCCCACGTTCCTCTCCTGCTGAAGCTCTGTGAAACTGAGCCTGGCTGATTTATTGTTGAAGTAGGTGGTGAATAAGTACCTGAGAAATAGTTCCCGCTCCCAACACCACACCTACCCCATCCCCACAACAAAGAGGCAGGCTTCACAATAATGAAAAGCTGGGTGGCAAACAGGTTACGTCAATTCCAGCGTGGCAATCCCTGCCTTCAGAAGGAGGTGCTTTTTACAACAAACAGGATCGGTGACATTCCACAATTTCATGCAGAGGTGGCTTTGCTGTGGTAACATGCTGCAAGCAAGCCTGCAAGGAGGTGCGTGGAAGATAAAGCTGCAACATTTTAATGCTTGTAAAAGCCATTAGAAGTTGGATGCTCCATGTACAGATCACGCCAGCAGTACACTGTAGATAAAAGGAGCCGCAAAGTTAATGGATGCGTCCCTGCGTTCATAAGGAAATGTTTGGCAAACCTTCTTGTAAAAAGGAGCAAGAGCCCTGTTCTGCTCATTATGACACCATCCGAAGTGATGTGTCCAAAGCTTAATCACATGGTTAATGACAGAACAGCAAAATCAAAATGTCAAAAGGGCAGACTGTAATGTGGATAAGGAGGCTTCGACTGCAAACCTCCAGGGAACTGGGTTGCAAAATTAGGCTTCTCCCTCAAGCCTAGAATGAGGCCTGCTGCTGCAGTAACCTTGCACTGCACTCCTGGGTTGGATACCTCTCTACTGGGAGAGTTTTCCATATGGAGCAATCCATTATCTCCTTAATATTTACACTCCCATGAAGCATCTTGGAATGTTTTACTACACTACAGGTGTTATATAAATGCAAGTTGTTGTTTAGCCCTCCTTTTGCGTTCACTGTTGGTGGCCATGCTTTCAGGGCCCAAGCTTTGGAATTCCCTCCCTAAAGCCAACTTTACAATCTGGTTGTGGATTTACTCCAATGTTGGGGGAAATGGACGCAGGCTAGCAAACGTCAGTGGAAGCACTCTCACCACTGGCTCAGATGTTTGTGGGTTCAAGCCCCACTTGAGTTCAGTACTGATGGAATGCTGGATTATAATAGATGAAATGTTAAAGAAAGGCCTTGTCCTCTCAGATGGATATTGAAGATTACTGCATAAAGAGCAGGGGAGTTCACCCAGTGTCTTGGTCAGCTTTCATCCCCCAACTAATATCACTAAATTGGTCAGTCATTCATCTCATTTGCTGCGTGCAAATTGGCCGCCTCATTTACCTACGTTACACCAGTGACGACTCATCAAAAGTACTTCATTAGTTGTGAAGTGCTTTGGGATATCCTGAGAAAATGGGTGGCACAGTGGCTAGCACCGCAGCCTCACAGCTCCAGCGACCCGGGTTCAATTCTGGGTGCTGCCTGTGCGGAATTTGCAAGTCCGGTTTCCTCCCACAGCCAAAGATTTGCAGGTTGATAGGCAAATTGGCCATTATAAATTGCCCCGAGTATAGGTAGGTGGTAGGGGAATTGAGGGAAGGTGAGGATGTGGTAGGAATATGGGATTAATGTAGAATTAGTATAAATGGGTGGTTGATGGTCGGCACAGACTCGGTGGGCCGAAGGGCCTGTTTCAGTGCGCATCTCTAAATAAAATTTTAAAAAATAATGAGAGGTGCTATGCAAATGCAAGTTCTTTGTTTAACAATGCAAATATTGTACTGCCATCCTTCACAATCCATCTGAAGCCAGAACAAAATGGCAGCCTCAATGAAACTAGCAACCATTTATTTTCGCTGCCACATAGGAGATGAAGCAAAACTACTTTTGAGAGATTCTATTCTGTTCCTCCAGAGGTCGCACCTTAATATAGATGCGGTGTGAAGTACCATAGTTTGGGGCTGGAGTTACACAACCAAGGTAATTTCCAAGCCAAAGGATAGGATTGGTGATCTGGTGACCAGTCACCTCCAGCAGTGCTTAGGGATAGCTTTTCTAGTCTATTCTTTGCCAATCTAGAAATATTTTTTACACCATGCTCTATTATTTCATTGACCTTTACAAACAAATACCCAACTTTTTATTCGGTTAATATTTTATTTGCTACAAATACTGAACTGAATTGGACCATTCCAGGGCTAATTTGTGAAAGCCTGGGTTCAAGTGATTTATTTTCCTTTAAAAATGACAGTACACATGCACTGACCGGGACAAGATGCTCATCTTCATCCCAGCTGTGCATATCCAACAATACCTTCCCTTTATGATTGAGCTATGGCCAAGCAAGTGCAGCCGATAGCAAAAGCTGCAGGAACAAAGAAGCTTTTAGCTGAATTTACAGCGAAACAAAAAGCCTATTTTGATATATCTGTGTGGTTGAGTGCAGTGCCAAGCACGACATGACTTTTCTTTGGGCACTTAAGCGGGGCCAGTCCACGTAGAGTGGCTTTCCGATTGGGAGCTCAGAGAATCTGCGTGTGTGCGAATGGCTGCAACATTCTGACCACTGGGTAAGTGCACATTGAGGCACTGGTGTCGTGAAGTCGGCAACAACTAGCTTCACCTTTACCCCTAGCTGCGGGATGGCAAATGTAAATAGAGCGTTCGATTGTGACCTGGGTTATGAAGGCCCCTTAAAGTTAAGTGCCCATGCTTCAAATTCCACCACGGCATTAAATTCAATTAATTAATTTTTAAAAAAGAATTGAAAACTAGACTCAATAATGGTGCCATGGAACTATCATCATCAGTTGTTGTAAAAGCCTGACTGGTTCATTAATGCCCTTTAGGGAAGGAAATCTGGTCTGGCCTACATCTGACTCTAGAACCAGTGCAATGTGTTTGACTCTTTAACTGCCCTTTGAAATGGCCTAGCAAGCCACTCAGTTGTCAAGGGCAATTAGGGATGGGCAACAAATGCCATCCACATCACATGAATTTTTTAAAAAGCAATATATGGTACTGACCGGGATCATTTAAAGTTCAGCACTAATACAAAAGCAAAATGATGAAAGGCCATTGACCTGAAAAGTTAACTGTTTTTCTCTCCAAAGGTGCTGCCTGACCTGCTGAGTATTTCCAGAATTTTCTGTTTTTGTTTCATTTAAAGTTCAGGGCAGGGGCCAAGCCAAGGAATAACATGTCATGACAATTGCATACGTGTTGAACCAAACTGATGCATCTGATGCCGTAACACCACTGAACTCAGGGAATCACTGGCAGTTGAGAAGTTCCAGTTAAGAAATGTGGTCCCATTGTCATCTAAACTACTGAAGAAAGTATGAAGTACTTTTTGAAGTGCTGTCGCTGTTGTAATATAGGAAACACAGCAGCCAATCTGTGCACAAAGTGCAATGGGATAATGAGCAGATGATTTTTTATTTTTTTTTTTAAAAAAGAAGTGATGTTGGTTGAGGGATAAATATTAGCTAGAAGACCAGGGAGAACACTCTCCTGCTGTTCTTCAAAATAATGCCATGGGATCTTACGTATCCCGAGTGGACAAACAGATCCTCGGTTTAACATCTCATCTGAAAGACAGCACTTCCTCTGTACTGCACAGCCTTCTGGCTCAGAGGTGTGAGCGCGACCACTGAGCCAAGCTAGAATTCAAATCTTGGATTTCATTGCAGCCAATTTCCATGGAGTTCATGTGCTGACTTTTGCATATCTGTGCCCCGAAAGGTACAAGCATTAATGCTAAATTCAAAACACAAATATAGCCAGATTGAACATGCTCAAGGAATAATGGTTCAAAAGAAACACAGATAGCAACCAATAAGCCAAACAGGTTACTCAGTTGCACTACCACATTCAGAGCACAGGAACATGACATTCACTCATTTTATTACTGAAATTCAATTTTGCCACATACTCCAATAGATTTGGAGAACAGCATAGAGACAGGAAAGAAACAAAGAAATGGCTAAAAGAGAATGCTTTTGTTAATGATTCCATTCAATGCCTAATGTCAAACAGAGCCACATATATCATGAAGGCCCTGGATTCAATCCATCTCCTGTGTTAAATTAGCTAATCTCGACCAAGCCACATGTAAAAAAAAAAAAGACGTGCATTTATATCGTGTCTTTCACAACTGCAGGACATCCCAAAGTGCTTTACAGCCAATGAAGTACTTTTAAGCAGCATAGTCTCGTACAAGATCTGCAATCATGTTAAAAAAAAAACCTAATATCAAGAACTGTCTCACGTGTGTAGAAGCAGAGGGACACAAGGAGGCCATTCAGCCCCTCAAGCCTGTTCCACCATTCAATTAGCTTTCTTGTGCCTGTAAAATAGAATTACAACATGTGTATAGGCTTATATGATGGGGCTATATGAGCCTCAATGATGTTGTCCCTCTCACCTCCTTGTATTTTATAGCTGCTCAACAATTTCAGTAGAAACTCTTGCAGCTCCTTGACAAGTTTCCTCTTCATTTATGTCTATAATTGTGAAGAGTCTTTTCCATGGCTCTCCAATTCCAGCCCCTTCCAGAATTTTCCGCTGGAAGGGACGGTACAGTTGAACACGTGCACAGGCCGAAGCAAGTGGCAGAGTAGAGTAATGACAGGAAAATACTATGCAACGCAGAGTGATGAGGCAACATGGGGCATTTAACATGAATTTTTTTTTCTTGAAGCTGGGACTATTTCTGCAGGTGGCTCAACCAATTTCCTCTTCAAATTCCCTCTAAGATCTGAGCTTCCAAAAGGCAGGACGAAGAATAATAATAAATATTTTAATCACCTTAAACCTTAGGAAAATTTCACGAGTGCACATACAGTCAGACCACCAGGTAGAATTGCTACTCCCACATGTCTAGCAGAAACTCGGTCCCTGCAGAGTCTTGAGGCCATAAAACCTCAAAGGAACACTCCACAATAAGAACTTGAGTAAAAGATACACCAATGTGATGGTTACTCCATTCGTTACTTAAACTCAGCTCCTGGCGTCAGATCCCATGACCGTGCCACTGAAAGCCATGAGCAATAGTGGGTTCTGGGAACGGAGGAAGATGAAAAAAAATCACCTGTCTTCAGTCAGCAATAGTTAGGGGGCCAGCTATTGGACAGCAAGATTCAGACAAACTCATTTCAGACAGCAAGGCTTATTGTGTCCAACACTTTCCAAGGTACTTCACAACCTTTGTAAAGGGTACAAAGGAGATGTACTTGAGAATGGTGCCAGGGACAAGGGCTTCAGTGATGGAGAGACTAGAGAAGCTGGGATTGTTCTCCTTAGATAAGAAGTTAAGAGGAGATTTAATGGAGATGTTCAAAATGACATCGGGATTTGGTAGAGGAAATAGGGAGAAAATGTCTCCACTGACAGGAGGATCAACAACCAGAGGGCATAGATTTTAGCTCCATTGGCAAAAGGGCCAGAGGGAAGGTGAGCAGTTTTTTTTCTTGACAGAGAAAGTTATGACGATCTGGAAGGCACTGCCTGACCAGGTGGTGGAAGCAGATTCAATAGTAACTTCCATAAAGGAATTGAATATACTTAAGAGAAAAAATCCATAGAGCTATGGAGGAAAGAGCAAAGGAGTGGCACAAATTGGATTAGTTCTTTTAAAAGAGACAGCAAAAGCATGATGGGCAGAATAGCCTCTTTCTGTGCTGTAAGATTCTATAATTATTGAAGGATACAACATCACACGGTGGGGGGGGATTGAACGGAGTAAGCCACAGCATGTCCCTGAAAATGGAATGATCGGAATAGTCAGGGGGCCAGTCATATGTGGGTGGAGGCGAAGCTACATTTGTCAAGTTCAGATGGTAATGAAATGCTCTATAAGACGTCAGAGTTTCCTTACTTTCTGTTTGAAGCAAAAATGCACTTTTAGCATTGAAAAAGTTTACTCCTGAGAGTGTGTTTCTCCCACAAGTAATATAGCTATAGGTTATGTTATGTTTGAATGTTCCTTGAAGAAAGCCAAGTTAATACCACTCCAAATGCTTTGAAGAGTTTCAGCACCTGCCTTTGCGGTATGAGCTGACTGCTAATGTTTTAATAAAAGCAAAATGCTTCAATTTACATGGAAACCACATAAACCTGCCTGAAGGAAACTTTAAGCTTGGCGGAGTGCAAATTGTAGACTTTGGAAATGCAGATCATGAGGATCACAACGTGTTGATCATCTGCAATGGAATTCAAGCCTGATGCAAATTTATATAGTTTACCAAGTTAACAAAAAAAGTCAAATGTTCAGAAGGAGGGATAACTGTGGAAATGCTACCAATTCCAAGCAACAATACACCATAAAAAGACCAATAGTTTCCCCCTCCTTGTTAACACACTTGTGTTATCCAATGTGTCCCTGTACAAGGGAGATGCCGTCACATCAAGTTCATGAAGTTTATTGCAGAATTAATGACTCATTCCAATCAAGAAAAATAAAAAAAGTAAAATACTGTGGATGCTGGAAATCTGTGGAGAGAGAAACAGAGTTAACTTTTCAGGTCCAAGACCTTTCATCAGAATTGGCAAAGGTTAGAAATGTAATAGGTTTTGAGCAAGTGAAAGGCGGTAGCAGTGAACGGGGTGGGGGCTGGGGAAGAGAAGAACAAAAGGGAAGGTCTGTGATAGGGCGGAGCTCAGGAGAGATTAAAGGACAAAGATGCCATGGAACAAAAGACAAAGGGAGTGGTAATAATTGCAAAAGACAAATGCTTTGTCTTTTATTACAACTATTACCACTCCCTTTGCCTTTTGTTCCAGGACATCTTTGTCATTCAACCTCTTCTGACCTCTGCCCTTCTATTCTTCTCTTCCCACCCGCTCAGCCACCTCACCTACACTTGCTCAAAACCTATTACATTTCTAACGTTTGCCAATTCTGATGAAACGTCATCGACCTGAAAAGTTAACTCCGATTCTGTCCTCACAGATGCTGCCAGACCTGCTGAATATTTCCAAGAAAAAGAAAATGCAGCCAACTTGAGGTCCTTTCAATACCCAACTAGTTCAACTTGAAAAACCAATTTCCCTTGTGTTTATCAATAGTTTATCTCAGGAATTTCTTTGAAAACTTCCTCATACCTTGGTTGAGCGGGCAGGCAGGCTTGCTGCCAAACCTTTGCTGCTGCCAGAAGCTTGAAAAGTTGGTGCCCGCCTTGTGCCTCTGGTACCTTGTCTAAGCGACTATCTTTTCTGCAGGTATTACTGTGCTATTCAACTATGGCAGGCATCTCCTGACCCTGGTTTCATCCAGACGCACATTTTTCAGCCGAAAGTCACTGGGTGACAATCAGGTGCAGGAGCCCTGCTGAATTTTCCCCTCCCTACCTCAAGGGTAGTGATTATAGTGACCATACCATCACCTCATAGGAGGTCAGCAAACTCAGCATAGATTGGAGATTAATATGCTTGAGCTGCCAGTTTTAAAATGGCAGCAGACATAATCACAGATGCAATGTCATCTGCAAACACTCAATCTATTATTCTGTCAACCAGGAGTGCGATTATTTTAGAGATACAGCACTGAAACAGGCCCTTTGGCCCACCGAGTCTGTGCCGACCATCAACCACCCATTTTTATACTAATCCGACACTAATTCCATATCCCTACCACATCCCCACCTGTCCCTATATTTCCCTACCACCTACCTACAACAGGGGCAATTTACAATGGCCAACTAACCTATCAACCCGCATGTCTTTGGCATGTGGGAGGAAACCAGAGCACCCGGAGGAAACCCACGCAGACACAGGGAGAACTTGCAAACTCCACACAGGCAGTACCCAGAATTGAACCCGGGTCGCTGGAGCTGTATGTCAAAAACAAAAAAATCCAATTGGCATCAATGAGAAGCAGAGACTTAAAACTTGCAGGTGCCAGAGGACTGTAGAATTGCAAATGTTACACAATTGTTCAAAAAGAGGGTGTAATGATAAGCCCAGCAACTACAGGTCAGTCAGTTTAACTTCGGTGGTGGGAAAACTGCTGGAAAAAATAACTCGGGACAAAATCAACAGTCACATGGACAAATGTGGGTTAATCAAGAAAAGCCAACATGGATTTCTTAAGGGAAAATCAAATTTAACTAACTTGCTGGAGTTGTTTTCAGGAGGTAACAAAGAGGGTTGATGAGGGCAATGCCGTTGATGTGGTGTACATGGACTTGCAAAAGGTTTCTGATATAGTGCCACGCAACAGACTTGTGAGCAAACTTGTAGTTCATGGAATAAAACGGATGCTAGCAACATGGATCCGAAATTGGCTGAGTGATAGGAAACAAAGAGTTGTGGTTCATGGATGTTATTCGGGCTGGAGGAAGGTTTGTAATGGAGTTCCTCAGGGATCAGTGTTGGGACCCTTGCTTTTCCTGATGTATATTAATGACCTAGACCTTGGTGTACAGGGCACAATTTCAGATGATACAAAACTTGGAAGCATTGTAAACGGTGAGGAGGATAGTGTAGAATTTGAAAAGGACATGGTTCCTCAAATGAGGCCATATGGGTCGAACTTAAGAACAAAAGATGGGGCAATCACTTGGCTGGGTGTGTACTACAGGCCTGCAAACAGTCAGGTAGAGATAGAGGAACAGATATGGAGGCAAATCTCAGAGAGGTGTAAAAATAATAGGGTAATAATAGTTGGGGATTTCAACTTACCTAATATCAACTGGGACAGTCTTAGTGCAAATGACTTAAAGGGGGAGGAATTCTTAAAATGCATGGTTCCGCACGGGAGATTGGTTAAGAAGGTAAGAGCCCATGGGATCCAGGGCAATTTGGCAAATTGGATCCAAAATTGGCCTCGTGGCAGGAAACAGAGGGTAATGGTCAAAGGTTGTTTTTGGGATTGGAAGCCTGTTATCAGTGGGGTACCACAGGGATCGGTGCTGGGAACCTTGCTGTTTGTAGTGTACATTAATGATTTCTTCTTCTTTGGCCTCCTTGCCGCGAGAGACACTGGGTAAGCGCCTGGAGGTGGTCAGTGGTGTGTGGAGCAGCGCCTGGAGTGGCTATAAAGGCCAATTCTAGAGTGACAGGCTCTTCCACAGGTGCTGCAGATAAAATTTGTTTGTCGGGGCTGTTACACAGTTGGCTCTCTCTTTGCGCCTCGGTCTTTTTTCCTGCCAACTGCTAAGTCTCTTCGACTCGCCACACTTTAGCCCTGCCTTTATGGCTGCCCGCCAGCTCTGGCGAACGCTGGCAACTGACTCCCACGACTTGTGATCAATGTCACAGGACTTCATGTCGCGTTTGCAGACATCTTTAAAGCGGAAACATGGACGGCCGGTGGGTCTGATACCAGTGACTAGCTCGCTGTACAATGTGTCCTTGGGGATCCTGCCATCTTCCATGCGGCTCACATGGCCAAGTCATCTCAAGCGCCGCTGGCTCAGTCGGGTGTATATGCTGGGGATGTTGGCCGCCTCGAGGACTTCTGCGTTGGAGATACGGTCCTGCCACCTGATGCCAAGTATTCTCCAGAGGCAGCGAAGATGGAATGAATTGAGACGTCGCTCTTGGCTCACATACATTGTCCAGGCCTCGCTGCCATTGAGCAAGGTACTGAGGACACAGGCTTGATACACTCGGACTTTTGTGTTCCGTGTCAGTGCGCCATTTTCCCACACTCTCTTGGCCAGTCTGGACACAGCAGCGGACGCCTTTCCCATGCGCTTGTTGATTTCTGCATCAAGAGACAGGTTACTGGTGATAGTTGAGCCTAGGTAGGTGAACTCTTGAACCACTTCCAGAGCATGGTCGCCAATATTGATGGATGGAGCATTTCTGACGTCCTGCCCCATGATGTTCGTTTTCTTGAGGCGGATGATTTAGACATGAATATAGAAGGTATGATAAGTAAGTTCACAGATGACACGAAAATTTGTGGTGTCGTAACTAGCGAGGAGGAAAGCGTTAGATTGCAGGACAATATAGATTGACAGAGCAGTGGCAAGTGGAATTTAATCCTGAGAAGGGAGGGGTGATGCATTTTGGGAGGACTAACAAGGCAAGAGAATATACAATGGATGGTAGGACCCTAGGTAGTACAGAGGGTCAGAGGGATGTTGGTATACTTGTCCATAGATCACTGAAGGCAGCAGCACAGATAGATAAGGTGGTTAGGAAGGCATATGGGATATTTGTCTTTATTAGCCGAGGCATAGAATACAAGAGCAGGGAGGTTATGATGGAGGTGTATAAAATGCTCGTTAGGCTACAGCTGGAGTACTGTGCAAAGTTCTGGGCACCACACAATAGGAAGGATGTGATTGCAGTCGAGAGGGTGCAGAGGAGATTCACCAGGATGTTGTCTGGGCTGGGGCATTTCAGCTATGAAGAGAGACTGAAAAGGCTAAGGTTGTTTTCCTTAGAGAAGAGAAGGATGAGGGGGTACATGATTGAGGTATACAAAATTATGAGGGGCATTGATAGGTTAGATAGGATGAGACTTTTTCCCTTTGCGGAGGGGTCAATAACCAGGGGGCATAGATTTAAGATAAGGGCAGGAGGTTTAGAGGGGATTTGAGGAAACATTTTTTCATCCAGAGGGTGGTTGGAATCTGGAATTCACTGCCTGAAGGGGTGATAGAGGCAGGAACCCTCACAACATTTAAGATGTATTTAGATGAGCACTTGAAACGCCATAGCATACAAGGCTACGGGCCAAGTGCTGGAAAATGGGACTAGAATAGTTAGGTGCTTGATGGCCGGCACACACACGATGGGCCGAAGGGCCTGTTTCTGCGCTGTATGACTGACTGACAGACAAGTTAGTGGAACAGGCAGACAGGTGGCAGATGACGTTCAATGCAGAGAAATGTGAAGTGATTCATTTTGGTAGGAAGAACATGGAGAGATAATATAGAATAAAGAGTACAATTCTAAAGTGGGTGCAGGAGCAGAGGGACCTAGGTGTATATGTGCACAAGTCATTGAAAGTGGCAGGACATGTCGAGAGACAGGTTAATAAAGCATACAATATCCTGGGCTTTATTAATAGGGGCATAGAGTACAAGCGCCAGGAAGTTATGTTTAACATTTGTAAGACACTAGTTTGGCCTCAGCTGGAGTATTGCGTCCAATTTTGGGCACCGCACTTGAGGAAAGACGCAAGGGCATTGGAGAGAGTACAGAAACAATTCACAAGAATGGTTCCAGGGATGAGGAATTTCAGTTATGAAGATAGATTGGAGAAGTTAAGACTGTTTTCCTTGGAGAAGAGAAGGCTGAGGTGATTTGATAGAGGTATTCAAAACCATGAGAGGTCTAGACAGAGTAGATAGAGAGAAACTGTTCCCACTTCTGAGAGAATTGAGAACGAGAGGGCACAGATTTAAAGTATTTGGTAAGAGAAGCAAAAGCGACATGAGGAAAAACATTTTCACGCAGCAAGTGGTTAAGATCTGATGCACTGCCTGAGAACATGCTGGAGGCAGGTTCAACTGAAGCATTTAAGAGGGAATTAGACAATTATATGAAAAGGAAGAATGTGCAGGGTTATGGGGAGAAGGCAGGGGAATGGGACTGAAGGAGTTGCTCTGTTAGAGAGCCAGTGCAGACACGATGTGCCGAATGGCCTCCTTCTGCACTGTAACAATTCTGTGATTCTGTGATAAGCAAGCAACTTTGTAAAGTAGAAGAGGGAAAAAAAGGAAAGGGTAGGAGGAAGACAACAGATATTACAGTAATGAAGAGGAATTTAATGGATTGAATGCTGTAAATTATTTTTGAGAGAAACAGGAACTGGCTGGATATGAAGATCATTTCAGGAAGGCAGTGAAAAGGCACAAGAACAAACAAGTGTGCGGCACAGTGGTGCAGTAGTTAGCACCGCAGCTTCACAGCTCCAGTGACCCGGGTTAGATTCTGGGTACTGCCTGTGCGGAGTTTGCAAGCTCTCCCTGTGACCGTGTGGGTTTTCGCCGGGTGCTCCGGTTTCCTCCCACAGCCAAAGACTTGCAGGTTGACAGGTCATTGTAAATTGCCCCTAGTATAGGTAGGTGCTCAGGCAATTGAGGGAAGGTGGGGATGTGAGAGGGTAATGGGATTAATGTAGGATTAGTATAACTGGGTGGTTGATGGTCGGCACAGACTCGGTGGGCCGAAGGGCCTGTTTCAGTGCTGTATCTCTAAATAAAAAATAAATAAATAATACACAAGCTGAATAGACACCACAGGTTTTTTTTTTGTAAAAAAAAATAGAAGTGCATATTAGCATTACAGGTCTGTACCCTTCAGATAAAAAACTCAGTTTTTTGTAGATTAAGCACCTAGAATGTTCATTGTGGCCTTTCATTTTACAGATACTAACTGACCCATTTCCAACATTAGTGTTTATATTTCAGATTATATGTTTTAACAAGCTGTAGTTGGATGTGAAACATGGACCTAAAAAATAAAAGTCTTTTAATCATAAAAAAAACAAAGACTTGCATCCATATAGCACCTTGCTTGACCTCAGGAGGTCCCAAAGTGCTCTACATCCAATGAAGTACTTCTGAAGTGTTGTAATGTAGGAAATGCAGCTCCAATTTGAACACAGCAAGCTTCGACAAACTGCAATTTGATAATGACCCGATAATCTGTTTTAATGATGTTGAGGGACAAATATTGGCCAAGTCAACAGGCATAACTCCCCTACGCTTCTTCAAAAATAGTGCCATATAGTCTTTTATGTACCCAAGAGGGCAGACGGAACCCTCGGTTTAACGTCTAATCCCAAAGATGGCACCTCAGGCAGTGCAGCACTCCCGCAGTACTGCACTGGAGTGACAGCCTAGATGTGTGCGTGCTGGAGTGGAACTTGAACCCACAACCTTTTGACTCAGAGGCAAGCGTGCTACCAACTGAGCCAAAATAAAGACTCTACAAAAACAGAAATAAGATCACGAGCGTTCACATGTTGACCATATTGCACATTGCTCAACTACTTCATTAACCAAAGTATGTGGTCAGAGCTGCACTCTTGCCTTATGCATAAGCACATACCATACACAAATCTGTACAAATGGAAGGGGTGTGGGAAAGCAATGGAATACATAAAACTATTGGACCATAAATAATTCGTCACACTAAATTGCAAGTACCAAATTTGACTGAATAAATCTCAAAATATCAAAGTGAATGTCTTATATGGAAGTTAACCGCTTCCTGGAGTACCCGGTACTGGATGGCAGACGTTCAGTCTCAGAAGCAATGGAGTGCAGTGACCTCAATATTAGGGACAAAAAAAGCTATACTGGTACGATTGGTGTCAAAACATGATCCACGGTAGCCTATTATGCTGTATTTGCTGTTAAATCGGCTTTTCCATGGTCACCCCAGCACAACAGTGAAGGCCATAGGTCATCTGTTTTCTTGTTTGCAAGCGAAAAGACTGATTTTGTTCAACAGGGCTACACACAGGCTTCTTCATACCGGTACAGCTGCACGTTTAGCAACAGTAAAAAGACAAGCGGTGAACAAAGGCCAATTTTGATAGCGAGTTGGCTGAGTCAAAGTAGCAGTGAGGGCAATCCCATTGGCATCTGCCTGTGTTAGGCCTTCACTCCAGCTCTGGTTAAGATCAGCTAACCTGGCTTTAGTTGATCACTGTCTCCACTGCTGCTAAAGGTTGGGAGATGCAGGAAGGCAATGTTGGCCAGAAATTCCACTTTGATCACTTTGCAATCAATTCTGCTAGAAAGATGGACATCGGGCTTGACCCATGGTGCCTCTTTTCTGCCAAGGTAAAATAGCCTACTAGCACTCAGCATCTCAAGTCATTCTGAAGAATGGCCTTCCAGGTGAGGTATTGGTGTCACCATGAAAGTGAGTGAAAGGAACACAATTTTGAACAAGAAATGCTGGAAATACTCAGCAGGTCTGGCAGCATCTGTGGAGAGAAAAGCAGAGTTTATGTTTCGGGTCAGTGGCCCTTCTTCGGAACTTCAGTTCCCAAGAAAGGTCACTGACCCGAAACGTTAACCCCACTTCTCTCTCCACAGATGCTGCCAGACCTGCTGAGTATTTCCAGCATTTCTTGTTTTTATTTCAGATTTCCAGCATCCGCAGTATTTTGCTTTTATTATTACAATTTTGAACAAGACGGCAATCAATTCATCCAGTTGTTTGTTTTTAAAAATGATTATTTTCTGGTTATCAAAGGATGTTAGTTCTGAGTCACGTGGCATATTTCAATCCAGGTACCCAGTAACAGCATCAAAACACTCCCAGGTTTGGTGCAGTACAGTTGGATAGAGATTAGAGATTAGAGCTTCGTCCCCTCGCTTGCAAACTCGGGAAGTCTACAACTTGCTACATCGATTTCCCATGCCAGCCACCCTGTGGCTTTACAGAGTGGAACTGTCAATTTAGCACCCAATTAGGAGCAGTTTTGTCGGGAAGAGTTCCACTCTCACTAATAACTGGATTGTGACTGCCACATGCATTTCACTTTGGGAGCCCAGTAATCACCAGATTGAGGAACCTTTCACACCATCAACCTCGCCTGGATTCAAATGTAGGTGAAAAACCTGCATCTTACTTTCTGCACCAGTCTCCCACGCTTCAATTTTGACTGGAATTTAACAGTTAAATGAACAAGGCGTTCTATGTGCTTGTTGCTTAAACTCAGCGTGGCACTTTTTGTTTGGCTGGCCTGCAGTTAGATTTAACAATAAACTCTGGTGTGACAAAAAACAAAATTAATGTTTACCCAAATACAGTCATTACAGTATATTATAGGGATTGCTACTAATCATAAGGTTATTTGAAAAGATTATAGGATAAAGCTGAAGTTGAAGTTTATTATAGATTTGTAAAACCAGCAACAGTTTGCTCGTTATTTGCTACTATATAATGAGGAACTAAGAGCTGCAAAAAAAGAAAGTTTCAAGACTTTGCCTCCAGCTCACTGCCACAAACAAGTGAGTTATGCTGACTTATATTGGCTCCTGGTCCGGCTACGCCTTGCTTTTAAAATTCTCCTCGTTTTCAACTCCCTCCAGGGCTTCATACCTCGCCCCAGCTCTGTAACCTGCTCCAGTCCTACAACCCTCCGACGTCTCTCTGCTTCTTCAATTGTGCATTCCCGGTTTTCATCACTCCACCTTTCAACACTGTGCCTTCAGCTGCCTGTGCCCTCAGCTCCTAATTCCCTCCCTGCATCTCTCTGTCTCTTTCTCGCTCTCTCTCTTTCTCCTCCTTTAAGATGCTCCTTAAAACCCTACCTCTTTAACTAAGCTTTTGGTTATCTTTTAATCTGCATTACCCCCTTATGTTGCTTGGTGTCAAATTTTGTTTGATAAGGCACTACACAAGCGCACGGAGATGTTTTATGACATTAAAGGCTCTATATAAATGCAAGTAATTATTATAACCCCCATCCCACCACTTTGAATAAGTGAGGGCCACTATTTTATTTTTAATGTTTATTTTATTTATAGATACAGCACTGAAACAGGCCCTTCGGCCCACCGAGTCTGTGCCGACCAACAACCACCCATTTATACTAATCCTACATTAACCCCATATTCCTACCACATCCCCACAATTCCCCTACCTATACTAGGGGCAATTTACAATGGCCAATTTACCTAACAACCTGCAAGTCTTTGGCGGTGGGAGGAAACCGGAGCACCCGGCGAAAACCCACGCAGTCACAGGGAGAACTTGCAAACTCCGCACAGGCAGTACCCAGAATTGAACCCGGGTCACTGGAGCTGTGAGGCTGCAGTGCTAACCACTGCGCCACTGTGCTGCCCTGGTAGGTATTCCGAATCCCTACAAACAGGAAAGAAAGAACCTGCATTTATATAGTGTCCTTCATGTTATTCTCCTTCGAGAACAGAAGGTTAAAGGAAGATTTAATAAAGGCATTCAAAAACAGCAAAGGCTGCAGTGAAACAGCAGGGTGCCTGATGAACTCTTCTAAAGAGCCAACACAGGGAGGATGGGCCAAAAGGCATCCTTCTATGCCATATCTTTCTATTAAATCAAGGCACGCTATGGTGCTTCATTGGACCTAACTAATGTAGCAAAATGGGAAAGCCTCTCCTCCATTGTCCAGCTCACGGAGATTGCTTTCGCTTGGTTGCACTCTTAACTATTCAATCTTGCCAGAGCATCTCCAGCAATGGCTTCTCTTCCTGACCCTGCACCATTATGGCTGTAGATCCCCAAGGATCTATCCTTGGCCCCATATCTACATGTTGCCCCTTGGTGACATCAGATATTATCAGATTAGCTTCCACACATATGTTGAGTACACCCAGCTCTAGCTCTGCACCACCTCTCTCCGGTTGTAAAATTGCTAGTCAGACATCCAGTGATAGATGATCCACAATTTTCTCCAGTTAAACACAGGGAAAGCCTCGATGATCCACAATTTCCTCTGCTTAAACACAGGGAAAGCCGAAGCTGCAATTTCCTCCAGTTAAATATATCTTCAGCCCCTGCCATATTCTATCAGGCAATTCCATCCCCTTCCCTGATTACCGTCGCTAGTTCAACCAGACTATTTGCAATCTCAGAATTCCTATGCAACCTTTTTTTTTAAATTCATACAGGGATGTGGGTGCTGCTGGCTAGGCCAGCATTTATTGCTCATCCCTCATTGCCCTTGAGGAGGTGGTGGTGAGCTGCCTTCTTGAACTGCTGCAGTCCATTTGGGGTAGGTATACCCACAGTGCTATTAGGAAGGGAGTTCCAGGATTTTGACCCAGCGACAGCGAAGGAACGGCGATATAGTTCCAAGTCAGGATGGTGTGTGACTTGGAAGGGAACTTGCAGGTGGTGGTGTTCCCATGCATTTGCTGCCCTTGTCCTTCTAGTTGGTAGAGGTCGCAGGTTTGGAAGATGCTGTCTAAGGAGCCTGGTGCATCTTGTAGATGGTACACACTGCTGCCACTGTGCGGTGGTGGAGGGAGTGAATGTTTGTGGATGGGGTGCAATCAAGCGGGCTGCTTTGTCCTGGATGGTGTTGAGCTTCTTGAGTGTTGTTGGAGCTGCACTAATCCAGGCAAGTGGAGAGTATTACATCACACTCCTGACTTGTGCCTTGTAGATGGTGGACAGGCTTTGGGGAGTCAGGAGGTGAGTTACTCGCCGCAGGATTCCTAGCCTCTGACCTGCTCTTGTAGCCACGGTATTTATATGGCTACTCCAGTTCAGTTTCTGGTCAATGGTAGCCCCTAGGATGTTGATAGTGGGGGATTCAGCAATGGTAATACCGTTGAATGTCAAGGGGAGATGGTTAGATTCTCTCTTGTTGGAGATGGTCATTGCCTGGCACTTGTGTGGCGCGAATATTACTTGCCACTTATCAGCCCAAGCCTGGATATTGTCCAGGTCTTGCTGCATTTCTACACGGACTGCTTCAGTATCTGAGGAGTCACGAATGGTGCTGAACATTGTGCAATCATCAGCAAACATCCCCACTTCTGACCTGATGATTGAAGGTAGATCATTGATGAAGCAGCTGAAGATGGTTGGACCTAGGACGCTACCCTGAGGAACTCCTGCAGTGATGTCCTGGAGCTCAGATGATTGACCTCCAACAACCACAACCATCTTCCTTTGTACTCAACCTCAACCTTAGCTTCATTACAAAAAGTGTCCAACTCCCCCTCATCCCAAGTCCTGCCTCTGAAACCCTTATCCAGGTCTTTGCTAGCTCCAGATTCCAATGCTCTGCTGGCCAACTTTCCGTACCTCAAGCTCTGTAAACTTGAGCTCATCGTATCTGCTGCCTATATCCTATCCCGTACCTTGCTCTCTCATCCCGTCCTTGCTGACCCACAGCGTTTCTTGGTCTAATGCCTCCAACTGAAAATTTGCATCCTCTTATTGATATCCCTTTATGACCTAGCTCCTCCCTATCCCTTCTGCAGCTTTGAAACTCCCCCCGCAGCCCCAGATTTCACCAGTCCACTGACTTTGCCCTCTTGTGCATCCCATCCTCTCCCTGCCCTACCTTTAGCTGTCTAGGCCCCACACCCTCAAATGCCCTCCAAAAACCCTTTGACCTCTCCACCTACCACTCCTCCTTTAAACCTATCATTTTGATCAAAAGTTTGTTCATCTTTCCTAATATCTCCTTCTTTGGCTCAGTGTCCATTTTTGTTTACTTTGGACTCTCGGGATCCTTGAAATATTTTCCGATGTTATGGCACAATATGTTGTTGTCCTGAAGTACCTCACACCCAGTGAAGTACTTTTGAAGTGTCGTCACTGTTACTGTTGTAATGTAGGGAAATTAGGAAGCAAATTTAGACACAAGGTCCCACAAGCAAGGAGATAAATGACCAGATAATCTATTTTCGTGATGCTGCTTGGGGGACGGACTGTAAGCCTGGATAGTGAGAGAAGTCTTTCCTTCATTGATTATCATATGGTCTATTACATTCACCCAAGTAGGTAGATGGGGCCCAATTTACAGAAAAATGGGCTGTCTTTAAATGGGAGATGGTTCAGGTACGTTTCCACGTCAGGGAAAGATAGGACAACATTGAATATACAAAATGGATGGTAAGACCCTTGGAAGTACAGAGGTTCTGAGGGACTTTGGTGTACTTGTCCATAGATCAATGAAGGCAGCAGACAGGTAGATAAGGTGATTAGGAAGGCATATGGGATACTTGCCTTTATTAGCCGAGGCATAGAATATAAGAGCAGGGAGGTTATGATGGAGCTGTATAAAATGCTAGTTAGGCCACCGCTGGAGTACTGTGTACAGTTCTGGGCACCACACTATAGGAAGGATGTGATTGCAGTGGAGAGGGTGCAGAGGAGATTCACCAGGATGTTGCCTGGGCTGGAGCATTTCAACTATGAAGAGAGACTGAATAAGCTAGGGTTGTCTTCCTTAGAGCAGAGAAGGCTGAGGGGGGAACTGATTGAGGTATACATAATTATGATAGGATAGATAGGAAGAAACTTTTTCCCTTAGCGGAGAGGTCAATAACCAGGGGGCATAGATTTAAGGTAAGGGGCAGGAGTTTTAGAGGGGATTTGAGGAAAAAATCTTTCAGCCAGAGAGTGGTTGGAATCTGGAACACACTACCTGAAGGGGTGGTAGAGGCTTAAAAAGGTTTAGAAATGACAACATTTAAGAAGTATTTAGATGAGCACTTGAACGCCATAGCATACAAGGCTGCGGGCCAAGTGCTGGAAAATGGGATTAGAATAGATAGGTGTTTGATGGCTGGCACAGACACGATGGGCCGAAGGGCCTGTTTCTGTGCTGTATAACTCTATGACTCTATAACAAAAGCCAAAGCTCCCTGGATGGCGAGAGATATAGAGTAAGATGAAACAGAATAAGGGAGTGCATGACAGATGTATTAATATCATCCTGACAAGAGAGATTTGATATAGATAATACAAGCTGAATATAGAATTTTCAGAGGGGACGTGAAAATACATGAGAGGCAAAGGGAGTGTATGAGAAGAAACTGGCAGCTAACATAAAAGGAAATCCAAAATTCTTCTATCGGGATATAAATAGTAAAAAGGATGATAGAAGGATGGGACTGATTAGGGACCAAAAAGTGGATCTGCTCATGGAGGCAGAGGGCATGGCCGAGGTAATAAAATGGGTACTTTGCATCTGTCTTTACCAAAGAAGAAGATCCTGCCAAAATTATAATGAATGAAAGAGGAGGTAGTTGAGACACTGGATGGGCCAAAAATTGATAAAGAGAGGGTATTAGAAAAGTTGGCTGTACTTAAAGTTGATAGAACCAGATGGGATACATCCAAGAATATTGAGGGAAGCAAGGGTAAAAATTGCAACGGCAAAAATTGCAAAGGCAATGGCCATAATCTTCCAGTCCTCTTTATGTACAGTGGTGGTGTCAGAGGACTGGAGAATTGCAAATGTTCCACCCTTGTTCAAGAAAGGATGCAAGAATAAACACAGCAACTACAGGCCAGTCAGTTTAACTTCAGTTGTGCGAAAAGGTTTAGAAATGATAATCCGGGACAAAATTAATAGTCACTTGGATAAGTGTGGAATAATTAAGGAAAGCCAGCACAGATTCGCCAAAGGCAAATTGCGATAACTGACTTGAATGTGTTTTCTGATGAGGTATCAAAGAGGGTTAATGAGGATAATGCAGTTGATGTGATACATGGACTCCGAAAAAGTGTTCGATAAAGTGCCGTATAATAGGCGTGCAAGTGAAGTTAAAGTCCATGGAATAAAAGGAAAAGTGTCAGGGTGGATACGAAGTTGGCTGAGTGACAGGAGACAGTATAATTAATGGTGAATGTTGTCTTTTGGACTGGAGAAAGGTATACAGTGGAGTTTCCCCAGGGGTCTTGGTATGTATTAAATGACCTAGACTTGGCTGTACAGGGCACAATTTCAAAATTTCCAGATGACACAAGACTTAGAAGCATTGTGAACTGAGAGAAGGATAGTGGTAAACTTCAAGAGGACACTGACAGGCTGGTGGAATGGGAAGACACTTGGCAGATGAAATTTTACGCAGGGAAGTGTGAAGTGATACATTTTATTAGGAAGAACGAGGAGCAGCACTATGAAATAAAAGGATACAATTCTAAAATGGGTGCAAGAGGAGAGAGACCTGGGGGAATATGTGCACAAATCGTTGAAGGTTGCAGGGCAGATTGAGAAAGTGGTTGAAAAGGCACACGGGATCCTGAGCTTTGTAAATAGAGGCATAAAGTAAAAAAGCAAGGAGGTTATGGTGAACTTTTATAAAACACTGGTTTGGCCTCAACTGGAGTATTGTGTCTAATTTTGGGCACCACACTTTTAGAAGGAGGTGAAGGCTATAGAGTGTGTGCAGAAAAGACTAACGAGAATGGTTCCAGAGATGCGGGACTCGAGTTACGTAGATGGACAGGGGAAGGTGGGGTTGTTCTCCTTAAAGGGAAGGTTGAAATGAGATTTGATGGAGATTTTCAAAATCATGAGGGGTCTGGACAGAGTAGATAGATAGGAAGAAACTGATCCCACTGGCAGAAGGGTCAAAAACCAGAGGACACCAATTTAAGGTGATTGGCAAAAGGAGCAAGAGCGACATGTGGAAAAATGTTTTGACACAGCAAGTGGTTAGTATTTGGAATGCACTGCCTGAGAATATGTCGAAGGCAGATTCAATCGTGGCTTTCAAAAGGGAATTGGATAAGCACCTGAAAAGGGAAAAAATTGCAGGGCGAAGGGGAAAGAGCAGGGGAGTGGGAATAGCCGAGTTGCTCTTGCAGAGAGCTGGCACAGTTTCGACAGACCAAATGGCCTCTTTCTGTTGCTAAAACCATTCTATGAATTTAACAGGTCATCCTGAAGGTGCCACTTCTGACTTTCTCTCAGTACGGAAATGTCACCTTTGATGCGGTGTTCAAAGCCCACAGAATAGCTTGAACCCATATCCTTCTGAATCAGACGATAATACTACCAACTAAGCCAAGCTGGCAAGCTGCTTTCCATGCACCCTTTAATATGGTTTTAAATTTAAGTGTTTATCCAATTCCCTTTAACATGCTGCAATTGACTTCTTTATTAGTCATCTCTGGTAATACATTCTATATTTTAACAGTTTTACATGAAAAAAAAAATCTTTGCTTCTCTCCCTTGTTGCTTTTTGAATTAATCCTAACTGCATGCCAATTTTTACAAGATTCACCAAGAGTGCTAATAACCTTGTCAATATTTTGAACATATCCAATGTGTTCCCATTTAATCCTCTCTAATCCTGAAAATACAGATCTGTTTTCTCAGGTCTCTTATGATTAAATTCTCTCATTCACAGAATACATTTTGCATCTACACGACAGAACTACACACACTTCAAATGTAGCCTAACCAAATTCTTGTAGATTCATTGTTTCCTTGCTATTGTAATCAGTGTCATTTTGTATAATTCCATTTGCCTTTTTCATGGTTTTCCCCCCCCCCCCATCTGAAATCCTGCTTTTAAAAGATCTCTGGATCGATAATCTATTTCTTTGGATTCCTTTATTCCATGGAGATTGTTATTATATTCCCCCTGTATGCTCTTTACCCCTATTCCCCCATCACTATTTGCAATATACCTGCCCACTTCCCTAAGATATCTATGTATTCTGCAATCCCCTGCATTCTTTCAGCTTCCCACACTTTCTAATATTGCCAGTAAATTGATACTATTTCTTTATTTCCATGTGCAAACAGAGAGTACTAAGGCACGTTACCAACTAAACCTCCTGTATCTGAAAAACATTTGCTCAGTCCCATTCTCTGTCGTTCTGCTATCCATGCCACCATTTCAATCTTTGCAGTAAGTATCTTGAGGCACTTTATCAAGTGCTTTCTGAAGTCCAGATAAACCACTTGAACTGCACATACTGCTTTTTCCAATCCCTTACCCCTATTTAAGTTTTATAGTTATTTTGACAAGAGGACTAATGCAAAGTTTATCCATTTGAACTGGCCTGAAGGCTCGCCTGGGCAAAAGTTGAACAAGTGTTTGTTGTTTTTAATGTTACCTTGTTTGAGTGTTTAGTAAGCCAAAATTTATTCCTGGATAAGACAGCTGCCCTAAGAGGACAGATTCATTAGATTGGGCCTACATCCTCTGGAGTTTAGAAGAACCATAGGTGATCTCATTGAAATGTACATATTTAGAATTGAGATGAGGAGGAATATCTTCACTCAGACAATTGTGAATCTTTGGAACTCTACCTCAGATGACTGTGGAGAATATTCAACAATGAGATCAATAGATTTTTGGACACAATGGGAGTCAAGGGATATGTGGTTAGGGTGGGCAAGTGAACTTGATGTAAAATTTCAACTGTGACTGTACTGAATGGCAGAGCAGGCTCGAGGGACTATGTGGCCTACTCCTATTTCTTATGCTCAATACTGAATGATGAAAAAACCAACTAGACTTGCGATTGAAAACAATGTTGCATATAGCAACCTGCTTGTAGACCTTTCCAGTCCAAATCTGACTGGATGCCTAATCACAACGTTGCCACTAGTACTTACTGAGGTGTCTGAATTCTCATACCTAAACTGATATATTACAACAAGAGATGGGCAAGGCTGGCAGTAGCTCTGGATTTCCCCACTCCGTTCATTTTCCTATCAGTGCAGCAGGCCCATAGTATAAATTAAATCGTTTCTCCAACAAGAGAGAGAAACTTCTAAAGCTGGTAGGCCTGCAGCAAAGAGGGCTCAGAAGCATATTGCAGTCTTAAAGTTAGGCTTGTAAAAATAAAATCAGGCAAGTTATTACTTTTAGCATTTCTGATATTATTCCTTCTTTGACTGTGCCAAAATCATGTGTGTGTTTGGAGAATCACAGTGGTCCAGATAGAGATCTATGAGGCATGCCACACATATCTTGTCAAGGGTGAAACAGCCCTTTATTTTTGATCCTTGCTCTCTCTCCTTTACCCAGTCCCTCATTCATGGCAACACGTTAGCTTTAATATCAAGGGCATAATCTTCACTTCTCATTGCACTTTATTGAAAACTTTGGAAAGTCAAAACATAGCACATCTACTGCAATAACGAAAAGGTAGATGGTATACAGCTTTCACAGCCTCTCTGTCTCTGATTAAAGACTTTTCTTTTAAAGAACTATTTTGACAAGAGAACAATACAAAGTATATCCGATTCAAACTGTGAGGAATGGCTTGGACAAAAGTTGCTGAGCAAACGTGTGCTCTATAGAATAACCAATCATCATTGACCAGCATATTGACACTGAAATGTGAACTGGAGGCAGGGGTGGGAATTGGAATGGTAACAAACCAGACTCCTACTTGAAATCAATTTCCAATGTCTCAAGAGACAAAGGCTCCTCTTAAACTGAGTAACCAATAGATTTTATGCAATTGGAAGGCACGGAATTACGTTGGACTAAAGATTGTGACTTTATGGCTCAATATAACGTTCCCCATGAATACTCGTGATGGACTATAATTGCTCGATTCTGTGTAATTCATTAACTGTGAAATTGGGTGCATACTACCCAGTGAGAAAAACCTTGAATACACGGAAACTATGTTCTATCCTTTCGAAAAAAAGGGCTAATTAGCCTGCTGGAAGAACATTTCCTCCTTGCATCAACCAAGTATTGCACAACCAAGGACATTAGTTATGCATGATTATTGTTCCAAGTTTTGTCTTGGGTTTATCTTACTAAAAGAAAAATCATAGATAAGCAGCAGTTAAATGTGACCATTTGATGAAGAGGTTATGTGGCACAAACATATTGTTTTAGGTTATATTGAAAGAGTGGCCAGCAAAGCATATCGGATCTTGGGGTTCATAAATAGAAGTCTTGAGTACAAAAGCTGGGAAGTTAAGTTGAACTTTATAGAGTTCTGGTTAGGCCACAACTAGACTTGTGTGTCCAGTTCTGGTCACCACACTTTAGGAAGGATGAAAGAGTCCTTGGGAGGGTGCAGAGGCAATTTACCAGAATGGTTCTATGGATGAGGAACTTTAGCAACAAGATTAAGTTGGAGAAGCTGGGGCTGTTCACCTTGGAGCAAAACAGACTGAGGTGAGATTTGACAGCGTTGTATAAGATTATAACTGGTTTGGATAGCGTGAACAAAGAAAGGCTATGCCCATGAACTGATGGTACAAGGACTATGGAACACAGATTTGAGGTTTGGGCAAAAGATGCAAGGGGATGTGAGGAATAATTTTTTTCTTTTTAAACACACAGTGAATGATAAATAACCTGGAACTTACTGCTCAAGAGGGTGGTGGAAGCTGAGACAGTCAATGATTTCAAAAGAAATTTGGATGGGCACTTGAAGGAAATAAACTTGCAAGGCTATGGGGATAGAGTGGGGAGTAAGGCAGAATGGACTGCTCTATGGAGAACCGGCACAGACTCACTGGACCGAATGGCCTCCTTCTGTGCTGTAAATGACTCTGACAATTCAAGGCTTTGTTGTGAATTATTTCGAATTTATTAGGAGGTGCAGACAAGTTAAATCTTGCACTCCTAGATTCAAGTTCAGCCTGGAAGTCAGTCCTGGAACATTCAGGTGACAAATACAGTTTTAATTTCATAAAAGGTGATCCTTTAACTATTTTCTGTGACAAGGCCTCATCAGAAACTACCATAAGTTTGGTCTGAACTATTGAAGTTTCCCCATATAAAGTTAGAACAGATCCATTTGGGAAAGTGTTCTCCAATGGGTAGATTTGGGATTTGAATTTGGGTGGTAGTCAGTACATGTTCAACTGCCCGCCCTCCCTCACTGAATCTCCAGATCAAGGGCACATTTAGTCAGATTGAGATATCATACTTCAAGCGTATTTAACTGTCTGAATTGCTTTATTTTGCAATCCAGTCTCAGCTCGAGAGAGTTGAACTTGAGATCATAGAAGAGTACAGCACAGGAGGCGGCCACTTGGCCGATTGAGTTTTCCCCTGCTCTTTTGAAGAGCAATCCAGTTAGGTCCACAGGCCCGTACTTTCCCCATATCCCTGCAATTTGTTTCTGCTTCAAGAATTTATCCAATTCTCTTTTGAAGGCTACCAGTGAATCTGTATCTGCCACCCTATCAGGCAGTGCATTCCAGATCCTAAACACTCATTGCATACAATATTTTTCTCCCTATGTCCCCCCTGGTTCTTTTGCCAATTATCTTGAATCTGTGCCCTCTGATTATTCATCTTTCCGCCATCAAGATCCAGTTCTTAAGTTCAGCACCATCAGTTTGACCTCTGCTTCTAAAGTCTAAATTCCAGGACAATTCGGCCTATTATAGCAAAAGCCAGTTTTTAATCATTCTAATTGTGAAGAGTTGGAGAAACTTAAAGGGTACATGTTCTGAATGCTTCATCACATATCTATCATGTTACATTGTGGAGCACAGGAGGTGGTGAATCTCATCGTCATTATAGTCCAGCCAAGTACCTGCACAATGACGATCCTGTACTGGTTTAACTTGCTCTGGTCTAAGCCACTTTTGAAAGGCTATATGGCAAACACTTGACTGTATTTCATATGAACTCAAAGATATTCCCATCTCCAGTGTGCTGTATAACTAACTGTAATACCTGAGCATATTGCAATGCTAAGAGGGTAAGAAACTTTGCAATTATCAAAAGGGGTAAGAGTATGCTATCTAGGAAGTGGAGTCTTGGTGAATAAGGTGCCAAATGAATATTTTACATAACTACTCCACATTTAGGGCTGAATTTAATGGGACCCCGTCAGGATAGGAACAGAGGCGGGGGTGGGGGTGGCGGTTCTAAAATTGTGTTGGACGGCAGGAGGCAAAGTGCCTGTTGTCTTCCCGACACCTTCCAATTTAGTCAGGGGCAGGGAAGGCCAGGATAAGGGCCTCTTTCCGCCTCTGCCTCAATATAATAGAAGACGGAGGGACCCACCACTGCAGGAAAACACCACCAGGTAAAACCTGGCAGCCTCTTTGCGGGGTTGGGGGAGGGTATCCTTCCTTTGGGGGAAAGGCAGTGATCGCTGCGCTCCCAAGATGACCTGCACACCCTCACTAACCCCACCCCATGGCAGGGCCTGCTCACAGGCTCTGGTGACCCCTACCTCATTCACCTGTTCCAGCGTCTTTTCTCTCCACTGTACTGCAGGCCTCCTTCGGTACCGGCAGTTGCCACTACTCCCAGTAGCACTGCCAGTACTGCAGAGCTGCCAGCTTTCTAAATAGCTGGCAGTTCATGTTGGTGGGAGCTTGTCTCTTAAAGGGACTGAGTTCCCCACGGCGGACAGGTAATTGGCTACCCACTGTGTAATTGCAATGGGGGCCCGAAGGAGGACTGAGGTGGGGTCTCCCCCCACCTAACAGCCCGCTGCCGGGACCCCCCGTCACCAGAACAAAATTCAGCCCTTAGTATGCAATGACAAGAAAGGATGTGAAAAGTTAAGATTGTTTCGGGTATCATGTCACTGTTCTGTCTAAAATCTGTCCCTGGATCCAACATTTATCCTTCCCCATCACTACAGAAATGGGATTCCTAAAAAAAACAGGCTCATTAGTGGAGATGAGCCATTTGGCTAACTGAATAAAGAGGTGACTCATTTACCAGACTACATATATTAGGGGAATATCCAAATTTAATGGAGGGACCAAATCCAGACTCAGTCTTTTCCTTTCTGCTGCTGCCAGGTAATAGTCCAGGGTTTCATTACTTCAGCTTGCTTCAGCTCACAGTGGCCCTGGATTGTAGGGTAGAAACAGGCAACTGGAAACTTGACCACTGTGTAGCTTCTGTTTTGATTCAACCTGCTGTAGTTAGTTGTGTACGACGAGTTTACTTATCGCATGGCACATGGACTGGGTGTGTTTAGCATAAATTCAGACCCGCATGCATCAGATGACAAGGCCATCAACTTTTTCCATATAAACTCTGAATAGGGTTATAGAGAGAGTCAAGATTGCGTTTAATAATGGAAAGGAGCTATGGTACAGGTCAACACCACAAGAGCACACAGCCTTTTGTTCTTGTTTTCTTTCTTTCTCTCATCATCCCTTGCTCCCCTCACCATTGTACATTCTGGGTCTTCCCAGGAGTGAGAAAATTCAAAGCTCACCTTCCCAAAGCCCAAATTCTACAAATGATAAATCTGTTTTTCCGCATCACAGTGCCCTATCTAAGCTTGGTTTAAAATATAACACAGGGGCTCTACTGAATCTGAGAGGGAAGCCAACAGGACTGCAAAGTTCCATCACAAAAGGTTAGTGAGGCACAGGGAGGGCACAAAATGTAAGATAATCACAAAGAAAATCACAAGGACAGCTCAGGAAAAATAAAACCTGGCTCAGTGGGCGGTTAGAACGTGGGATTGTTGAAGAGGAGTCCAAAAAGAAATGAGATAGAGGCTTGGAAAGGAACATTAGGGATGGAGTAGGGGAGTGGGATTATACTTAGTGACTCAAGTGGAGAAAACTATTACATGCTCAATGGCCCAAGCGGCCTGTTTCTGTGCTGCAACAGTCACAAGTCTACACAAGTGTCAGTGATTCAGAGCGAAGGGAGCTTGGAATGGTTTCATGGAGTAGGGTGGTGGATATTGAGTAAAACAGTGAACATTTTCATCAGATCCATTAAAGGGTGTGTACAGCTTGACCCAGACAAAAGTACAGCTGAAGCATAAACAAAACAAGTTGGCAGATACTCAGCAGGTCAGGCAGCCTTCATTTGAGAAAAACAAGAGAGCTGATGTCATTTTTTTTGCATACTGAAATTGTTAAAGATGGAGTACATACTCGTTTGTGCTCTAACAAAACAAGCACAAAAGATATTAATCTTCATGACTTCCAAAACAAGTACCTTAATACATTTCACCTAAATGGGTGCAGTGTTTGGTTACAGATCCAGTTACAAGGGCAGCGAGATTCATTTCTTTGAATTTCAAAACCTTGTGGCATTGTAAGAACATTTTGATCAATTTGTCACAGCATGTCAACGTGTTGTGCCATTAGGTGGGTATGATACAGGCATGTGCCCACAACCCCACATCAAGAATTATCCATTTCAAATCACTTATCAAGGAGCAGCAACATGCATAGGTCAGACCTTAACCCATAGGAAGGAAAGGAACATTTTTTTTTTTAAAGTCATCTGCTTAAAAGGCCTGTAAGCTAGCTGCCTCCATAAACTGGAGGTCATCCAAAACTCTGCTGCCCGTGATCCATTCCCCTATCACCCCTGAGCTCATTGACCTAAATTGGCTCCCAGTCAAGCAACGTCTTGATTTTAAAATTCTCATTCTTGTTTTTCAAACCCTTCCATGGCCTCATCCCTCCCTATCTCTGTAATTTCCTCCAGCCCCTCCAAGATATCTGCACTCCTCTAATTCAGGCCTCTTGTGCATCCCTGATTTTAATCACTCCACCATTGGTGGCCGTGCCTTCAGTTGCCTCGGCTCTAAGCTCTGGAATTCCCTTCCTACACTTCTCCGCCTCACTTTCCTCCTTTAAGACACTGCTTAAAACCTGTCACTTTGACCAAGCTTTTGGTCATCTGACCCAATATCTCCTTTTGTGATGCGGTGTCATACTTTGTTTTATAATGCTCCTGTGAACCACCTTGGGACATTTTATTACGTTAAAGGCGCCACATAAATATAAGTTGTTGTTGTTGACTCCATTAGTTCACTGACCTGGAGACAGCCCAGTATTGTATACAGATTAGCCCCATTTTCTTTCATAGTCTCACTTACACTTTTTTATTTGTTCGTAGGATGTGGGTGTCGCTGGCTAGGCCAGCATTTATTGCCCATCCCTAATTGCCCTTGAGAATGCAGCGATGAGCTGCCTTCTTGAACCGCTGCAATCCTTGGGGTGTAGGTACACCCAAAGTGCTGTTAGTAAGGGAGTTTCAGAATTTTGACCCAGCGACAGTGATGGAACAGCGATATAGTTCCAAGTCAGAAGTGTGTGTGGCTTGGAGGGGAACCTACCAAAAATTAAACAGATTAAACTGTACCAAACAAGTATTAATCCAAATGCAAATGTATTCACCATGAAGTCAAATTGATCAGTGGAAGGAAGAAAAAAACTGATCAAAATAACCTCAGCCTTTGTGCAATAGCCAATAACATGTATCCTGCAGTCTGCTTCTGAAGCTCAGAGCCAGGAGCAAGCTTCCATGGTTTGGGGCCAGTAAGTAGGAGTGTGCACCAGCTCAAATTTGCTGAAAATACATAGAGTTACACAATTAAAAAGAAATTGTGAAATGATCACATGGCTTCAAACCAAGCCATTAAGAAACCTATAATTTTGAAGATTGAAAGGAACATGAAGTATTTTGTACAGCATGCCTCACTAGTACTGTGTGCAATTTGATTCCCTGCCCCACTCCATACTGTACATATGGAAGTAAATGATCAATTCATGGATTCCTCCAGTTTCAAACTTGACAGAATCAATGCCAAATATGCACTAGTCTGTAGCAATACACTCTGGTAGCTGTATTCTATATTAAAAGGGAGCAGGTGTATTCAATGTCAATGAGGGCTCATTAGTTTCTTTAAAGGGACTAATTATGACTCTCAAAATTATCACCACGATGAGCATGATTAGCTATTGCTGGTTAAAAGCACCCACCTGTACTTTCAGAAGGAGCTGAGAAGCATTTGGATGGGCAGAACAATGGCATGTTCATCTACTTAAATATAATGAATGCCAGCCTCTCCTCATCCAGCTTCTTGCAATTCATTCAAAAACATTGACCTGCTGGGCAGCAGTCGTATGGGGATCAGCTCTATTTTGTTTAAAAAAAAAAAATTATTTTACATTCATACTTGTTGTGACACAGGCAAACCTGTAGCAATCTCGGTCCAGTTGCTCCTTTCAGACAAGTAGCATTCAGCTTGTGTACAATCCTGTCAGGGTGGACTGTAAATCTGAACGCCTACAAGGAAATTAGGACATTGGTGCGACAGCCAAGAGGTTCAGGTTTCCTCAGTAACACAGACTGTGCTTCTGAACGATTGAGTGCAGTCAGAACAAGTCCGACTCAGTTGCTGATGGAAAAACTAAGCTACAGAATGCATACTTCCACTTTTTAGTTAGACCGGAATTGTTTTAGCCGAAGAGCCATTCCAAATCCAGCAATTTGCCTTTATAGAACAGGGTACTGGGTTTCAGCCCATGGTTTCAGCCCATGTGTCCATCTCAACAGGATACTGGGAGACATGTCCTACCACAAAACAAATCGTGCTGCAATCAGGCCCAAGGATGCTGCACATTAACCCGTGAAGCAGTACTCAGATGGAGTTCATGTCTTCCGATATTATCATTTTGCAGCTGAAGGAAAAATTCCTTTCAAAGGAGAGCACAGTTAATAAATAGAACAAAAACAAACTAACAACCAGTCATAAAAGGCAATTTGCAAATGTGGAAACAGTCCGAACAGCCAGCCAACCGAGATCAAACAACCAACATCATACTGCAAAAAAGTAAACGCTGAAACGCACTCCAAAATCCTTTATCTTGTAAACATGATAGAAGTCACGGAGGTTTCCCTGAACTAGAATGCCTCAGAGAAGGATGCGTTTATAGTTCATTTCTACTCTGGATCATGTCCAACAGACAGTGTGAGAACTAAACATTTGGATCTGCAATTCACACGATCAAATTGTTTGGATTAAAACTGCCCAACTAGGTAAACAATTGACAAACCACCATTAGAACCTGTCACGCCATGTTTTGTAGTGTATGGGCTTCCATCTATGTTCCAACTCCTTTGCTTCTAAACCTAAATAAAACCTACAATGCAGAAGCCTTGGTCCAATCAATGTATCAACGACTTAAGCAGGTATATCCCTTCAGATCTGAATGAGCACTGCTAACTTGTGTGGTGGTTAGCATACAGATATTAAACGATTTTCCTTCACCCTAAAATGCTCATTATCTACATGCAAAAGCCATGTTTGAATCATAGAATGATGCAGCACAGGAGGCGGCTATTTGGCCCATCGTGCATGTGGCAGCTCTTTCAAAAGGCTATACCCATTAGACCCATTCCTCTGCTCTTTTCCCATACTCCTGCAAGTTTTCTGCTTTCAAGTATTTATCTAATTCCCTTTTCAAAGTTATTATTGAATCTCCTTCAACCACTCTTTCAGGGTGTGCATTCCAAATCACCACAACTCGCTGTGTAAAAAAAAAAATTTCCTCATGTCCCTTCTGGATCTTTTACCAATGATCTTAAATCTGTGTCCTCTGGTTACCAACCTTTCTGACACTGGCAAAAATTCTCCTTATTTGCTCAATTAAAACCCTTCATTCTTTTGAACATCTGTTAAATTCCTCAACCTTCTCTGCCCCAAGGAGAACAAACCAGCTTCTGCAGTCTATCCAACATACGAACATACGAATTAGGAGCAGGAGTAGGCTACTCAGCCCCTCGAACCTGCTCCACCATTCAAGAAGATCATGGCTAAACTGATTGTAACCTCAACTCCAGATTCCTGCTTATCCCCAATAACCTTTCACCCCTTTGCTCATCAAGAATCTATCTACCTCTGCCTTAAAAATATTCAAAGACTCTGCATCCACTGCCTTTTGAGGAGAGTTCCAAAGACTCATGACCCTCAGAGAAAATATTTCTCTTCATCTCTGTCTTAAATGGACGACACCTTATTTTTAAACAGTGACCCTGATTCTAGATTCTCCCACAAGGGGAAACATCCTTTCCACATCCACCCTGTCAAGACCCCTCAGGATCTTATATGTTTCAAATCAAGTTGCCTCATACTCTTCTAAACTCCAGCGGATACAAGCCTAGCCTGTACAACTTTTCCTCATAAGACAACCCGCCCATTCCAGGTACTCGTCTAGTAAACCTTCTCTGAACTGCTTCCAACACATTTACATCCGTCCTTAAATAAGGAGACCAATACTGTACACAGCACTCCAGATATGGTCTCACCAATGCCCTGTGAAGCACAACCTCCCTACTTTTGTATTCAATTCCCCTCGCGATAAACGATAACATTCTATTAGTTTTCCTAATTACTTGCTGAACCTGCATACTAATCTTTTGCAATTCATGCACTAGGACACCCAGATCCCTCTGCATCTCAGAACTCTGCAACCACTCACCATTTAGATAATATGCTTCTTTTATATTCTTCCTGCCAAAATGGACAAATTGACATTTTCCCACATTATACTCCATTTGCCAGATCTTTGCCCACTCACTTAACCTATCTATATTCCTCTGGAGCCGCCTTATGTCCTTTTCACAAGTTACCCATCTTTGTCATCAGCAAATTTAGAAACCATACCTTCGGTCCCTTCATCCAAGTCATTTATATACATTGAAGTATACATATATATCCAAGTAATTGAAGTCACACATCACAGGTACCATTCTGGTAAATCTCATCAGCACCCTCTTGAAAGACCTTGACATCCTTCCTAACGCACCAAGACTCCTTAGACAGCACCTTCCAAACCCATGACCTCTACCACCTCGAAGGACAAGAGCAGCAGATGCACGGGAACATCACCACCTGCAAGTTCCCATCCAAGTCACACACCATCCTGACTGGGAACTATATCGCCGTTCCTTCACTATTGCTGGGTCAAAATCCTGGAAATCCCTTCCTAATAGCACTGTGGGTGTACCTACCTCACATGGACTGCAGCGGTTCAAGAAGGCAGCTCACCACCACCTTCTCAGGGGCAATTAGGGATGGGCAATAAATGCTGGCCTAGCCAGTGATGCCCACATCCCATGAATGAATTTTTAAAAATGTGGTGCCCAGAATTGGACACAATGGGGCTTAACTACTAATTAATGAACCTCTCTCACCTATAGCTTTCAACTTCTTTCTCTTGCTGTTATGGTCTTGTTGCTTGTGGCTTTATCAATGCTAGTAAGGTCAGTGCTCAACCAGTGCTGCCCAAACTGCAAATACTTCCTCCTCCATTCACTATGTTGAAATCGAGAATTATCAGTCACACGGTCTCTTACTCCACATTATTTTTTTTGGGGCCTCACAATTGTGCAACTCCTTATGTTGCTCAATCTTCCTCCTCCAAACTGTAGGATTTTAAAAACTAAAAAGGTTTCCCCTAAGCAGTACACTGTCAGAGGTGCCGTCTTTCAGATGAACCATTAAACCGTGGCCCCGTCTGCCCTCTTGGGTGCGTGTAAAAGATTCCATGGCAGTCTTAACGAGCAGGGGTGAGTTATTGGCTGTGTCCTAGCTAATAATTATCAACCATCATTAAAACAGATTATCTAGCCATTGCTGTTTGTGGGAGTTTGCTGTGTGCAAATTGGCTGCCACGTTTCCTACATGACAATAATTACTACATTACTTCAATTTAAGGTATAGCCATTGTTGTAATGTAGGAAACACAGATAATCTGCTTTAATGATGTTGGTTGACGGATAAATATTGGCCAGGACATCCAGGAAGCGCTTTTGGATGTCCCAAACTGGTGAATGGCATGATATAGATGCAAATTATTTCTTTACTTCTTGATGTAGTGAATCTCTTTTTAACCTCGACGTCCTGTAATACAGGTCTTGCCCTTTCAACTCAGTTTTACAATTTAAAAAAAATTGTTGTTGAGCTTATTTTGCCAAGATCTACAAATTCAGAACTGAAATTCAGGAAATCAAAACTACAACATGTTTGGTGTTGATACAAACAACAGCAATGTGCTTTGATATAGTATCTTTAACATACAAAAAGTACATTTAGTTCTGATGCACAGTTTACATCCATAATGTTAACTCATCTTGTCTTCTTTGAGAATCTGACTGACCTGATGGGCATTCCCCAGATTTCTGTCTTTAAAATCAAGAGGCAACTCTAGCCAGTTTGATTTACAGGTTTTCTAAAATTTGCATTCTCTTCACCAACTTCCCACATGCAGGACTGATTTTAAAAAGCAACTGAAGAGCTAGCATGGGAAACAAAATTGTTGCACTTGTGCATTAGGGGATGCTGCAACCAAAACATGTTGCCTGGCACTGACAGTATCGGCACACAGGCGTTCTGGCAACTGACCCAGGATTGGGTCGTAGCACATCAACCCAACCCAATCAAATCATTAAGAGTTCAAATCAGAATTCGCAGAGCTTATTGTAATGTCATTGCTGGTTTGTTCAGTCGATGCAACTACAATGAAATTATTCTTGCTGGTCTTCATCCTCTTGCATTTGTATAGTGCCTTTAACATAGAGACCAACCCAAGATGCTTTGCAGAGGTCCTTGTGGAAAAGAAAATGATCGCCAATGGCACACGGGTTATTAAGAGAAGAAACCACAAATTTGTTTGAAGAGTTTGCCATTCATTACGGGGGTGCATACTACAACATTCAGAAAAGTTGACAGCTCAAGAGACCAAGATACAACTGAAAAACAGCCATGAAAAAGGCCCAAGGCAGGAGCCACTTCAAGGCAATTGAATAATTTAAATTCCTTTTCATTACATTAGACTACAGGAATTTTTTTATTAATGTTTTGGGATGACATTCCACAGTAAAGTTTGTTTTCCCTGTGAAAACTGAAACCCAGTGGCCTCACGTGTGACTTGTGAAAAATAATTAGTGGGAAAGCAATTAGATGTGAATTGATCATGACTTAAACTGCAGCTAGACACAAAACATCAGCTGTTATAGAGAAACAAAAATACATAAGAAAAAAAAATTCATTTATATAGCACCTTTCACAAACTCAGGATGTCCCAAAGAGTGAATAGAGTACATTTAAAGTAATCAAATTAGAGAATCATGGAATGATACAGCACACCAATTCAGCTCTCTATGTACTATCAGTTCTGACTAGGGTCATCGACCTGAAACATTAACTTGGTTTCTTTCTCCACAGATGTAGCAGCCAGACCTACGGAGTATTTCCAGCATCCGTAGTACTTTGTTCTTATACTAAAATAGCTTAATTGGCTCTGATTGACTTGCACTGAGGTTTGTGGGTCGCATGACCTGCCATTGCCCTCCATGTCCAATACTGACTGGCAACTCAAAATTGCCAAAGCCATGAGTGCAAAACAAGGGTGTGCACCACCAATCAATGGAGAGTGAGGAGGAGGAGGAGGAATGTGCATGGTAGGTGAATTATTGGAGCTTCTGGAGAACATCGGAGTAAACCAAGCACTGGGGTAAAAGACAGACCTAAACAGTGAATGTACCAAACCATGGGACAGAGACAGGACAGGACATCAATTGTCTAATACTCTGTAATACAAGTCAGGGACAATGCGATATCATGAAGTAGTTTCGATCACCTAAAGGTTTTGGAGAAATCTTTCAAATTTTCCACCCTATTTGGCTTGGATGTGTATCTGGTTTTTTTTTGCTCCTCCCAGGAGATCACAGGGCTCCAGGATGAGTAGCAAGTGCCTGTATCCTAATGCAGAAGGCATCGTAACTGTATGGAACAAGCTCGATGGACCAATTAGCCTTTCCCTGTTGGACTTTCATCGGTTCAACTTCTAATGACAAGAATACTGGTTCTGAGATCTATTCCAAAATGTGAAAATTTCAGTTTAAAAATAAGTTGTTCGAGGATACAGCAAGTTAATCAAATCCTTCAGATCTCCAGAGAATGAACTACAACAAAAGGATAGCGATTTTTTTAAAATGAAAGAATATGTACTTGTATTTCTTATTCTCCACTCACCCCACTAATAATAGACTGTTAGACAGGGTAAGACACAGCTCTGATTCATGCAAGAGTACTCAATTGAACTTTTTTTCAAACGTTATCCGCGTGCCCTCACTGGGGGTCCTGAAGGGTCAGCACAGTTCAGTCAGAGTTTACATTGTGCTGGGGCACAAGTTCAGGTCTCGTGTTTTATCAAGTGCCAGTGCAACTTTTCCATGGTGTAATCGCAGGGGGGTGGGGGGCTCATGCCACTGAATGGGCTCTGATGGCAATTGTAACCTCATTGTCTGATGCCATTTTCACAGTATGCGCACAGTGCTGCTGCCACATTTGCAAACAATACCAGAGGGTTGTCAAGAGGACTGGTGCTCATACAGGGGTTTAAGGCCACAGTTGGTGGTTGCAGGAAAGAAAGAATTGGGGGAGGCGGGTGCAGAGGCTGGGGGGAAGAAAGAGAGGAGGACAGAAGTTTTTTTTCCCTGGACTGAAATAAAAGAAAGTGAAAAATGAAACAAGGTCAAGTAACCCAGGCACTTTTTGAAACTGCCTCCATTAAAAAGGATTAAGAGACTGCCACCTTTCAAAAAGTAATGTGAGGATTTATGGATTTCAAATAAAATAAAACACAAAAATGTCACTTGCTCATTGAGAAGGGTGACCGCGTGCATTTGGTCTTTCGTGGGAACGCCAGTCAATCGTTGGCCACTGGCATGCAAAATCCATAGTGACAACTGTCACTGTTGCTCTAAGCCTTGTAACGATCTGTGAAAAGTCTTCGCCCCACAGCAAAGACAATGACTTTCTTTTCAAATTACTTTGTCCTCTACCCGCTACAGCTCAAGCGATGCAACAATGGCCCGGATTTTGCGGTCAGCGGCTAACGGACGGCACTCGCCATTCATTACGCTTACAGCTGCCCACAGACTATTCGAGGGCTTGTGTACAGAAACATTACGGTAATTAGAGAGCGATTTCAGTGCAGGTGACCTCTGCAGGGGATCTGGGACCTGTATGAACAGAGTAAGCAACCGTGTGTCGTTTCAATCGATCAGATTCCCCTTACTGAGACAGGCAAAATCTAAACCTGGAAATATAAATTAGAATATTTAATTCCATGTAAAAATCATGTGCAGGAACCAAAATAAAGAGGGGAAAAGAAAGATGGGATTAAGAGAGACTGTAAAGTGCTTTAGCAAAATCTAACACTGCAGGTACATTCAACATCCCATCACCAACAAAGAACACATACCCAGAACACCACAACCTGTCTTTTTACAGCTGCTGACTGACCTGCTGCGTATTTCCAATATCTTCTGTTTTTATTTTGGATTTCTAGAATTTGCAGTCCTTCCTTTTTGTGCCTTTCTTATGTTTCAGTACACAAAAGCACGAGTGATGATTTAGAAATTACTGAAGGGGAAGAGAGTTCTGCAGGCATGAGAACTATATTTGTTTTTTTTTCCCAAAATGAGCGCATGTTGCACCAATTAAGTGATTTTTAGCCACTTGATTGGGTGCGTTCATTAGCATTTTGAAGTCTACTGTAAATCTGAGTGAACCTTAATGTATTTTGTTTCATAAAGAAAAACAAATAAATCACTTAAGTACAGCTCCCATTATTTGCAAATACTGGCAATTCTGCAAGTACAGGGACAGTAATTCTCAAAGCAAGCTGCTTAATGCATCCTAAATCAGACAACACCCTGCTTAGCTCAGTTGGATTCAGGGTAGAAGAAAATAAATGGTAACATTAGACAACAGCTAGGGGTTCCCAGAAAGCTCCTTTTGAGAAAAAGAATAGGTTTTGCAAAGCTGCTTTTTAAGGGGCTTGTTATCCATAACTTTGGGAAGAAAGTAACACCTGATGGGTTGGAGACAGGACTGGAACCAACCTGGTTCTGACGACGTCAAATATCAGTCGGAAAAAAAAGGCTTATTTATATTCCTCGTAAAAACACCGATGAGCTGCCACGAGTTGAAAAGCTGATGGTTGGCAAATATGAATGAAACAGGTCAACATGAACACAGCAAGATCCCACAGTGATAAGATGACTGGCCGGTTAATCAGTGCTTCGTAGTGTTGCTTGAGGGAGGAATGCAGCCATGACATCCCCCACTTTTCTTCAAATAGCACCATGGGATCTGCAAACCACGTCTGTCTGTTCAGGCAGACATTAATCACTCATTCAAAAGATGGCATTTCGAAGGGCGCGACCACCCTCAGTGCCGCACTGAGGAGACAGGCTAGATAACGTGCTCGAATCCTACTGTGCAGCTTGAACTCAAAACCTTTCAGCACCTGTGGAGTCATAGCTTGGTCAATTAGAGACTCATTTTAATCTAACCCTCCTGGCGGGAGATGCCCGTCTAAGAGCGAAGTCCAAAGTACGGAAAGTCCTCATCAGAGAACTCCTCTTTGCTGACGATGCTGCTTTAACATCTCACACTGAAGAATGCCTGCAGAGTCTCATCGACAGGTTTGCGTCTGCCTGCAATGAATTTGGCCTAACCATCAGCCTCAAGAAAACGAACATCATGGGGCAGGATGTCAGAAATGCTCCATCCATCAATATTGGCGACCACGCTCTGGAAGTGGTTCAAGAGTTCACCTACCTAGGCTCAACTATCACCAGTAACCTGTCTCTAGATGCAGAAATCAACAAGCGCATGGGTAAGGCTTCCACTGCTATGTTCAGACTGGCCAAGAGAGTGTGGGAAAATGGCGCACTGACACGGAACACAAAAGTCCGAGTGTATCAGGCCTGTGTCCTCAGTACCTTGCTCTACGGCAGCGAGGCCTGGACAACGTATGCCAGCCAAGAGCGACGTCTCAATTCATTCCATCTTCGCTGCCTTCGGAGAATACTTGGCATCAGGTGGCAGGACTATATCTCCAACACAGAAGTCCTTAAAGCGGCCAACATCCCCAGCTTATACACACTACTGAGTCAGCGGCGCTTGAGATGGCTTGGCCATGTGAGCCGCATGGAAGATGGCAGGATCCCCAAAGACACATTGTACAGCGAGCTCGCCACTGGTATCAGACCCACCGGCCGTCCATGTCTCCGTTATAAAGACGTCTGCAAACGCGACATGAAATCGTGTGACATTGATCACAAGTCGTGGGAGTCAGTTGCCAGCATTCGCCAGAGCTGGCGGGCAGCCATAAAGACAGGGCTAAATTGTGGCGAGTCGAAGAGACTTAGTAGTTGGCAGGAAAAAAGACAGAGGCGCAAGGGGAGAGCCAACTGTGCAACAGCCCCAACAAACAAATTTCTCTGCAGCACCTGTGGAAGAGCCTGTCACTCCAGAATTGGCCTTTATAGCCACTCCAGGCGCTGCTTCACAAACCACTGACCACCTCCAGGCGCGTATCCATTGTCTCTCGAGATAAGGAGGCCCAAAAGAATGGCGGGAGATTGATGGGATCAGTTCAGCCACCAGTTAAACAACCTGTCTGATTTTACTCTCCACTAACTTCTGGCAGGGATAAAATTGCCTCCAGTGTTTTTTTTTAGGAAAATGTTGACATTTTGAGAGACAGATCTGCTTGAACACTGAAGAACCTTCAGGATGAGTAACATTTTAGCAGTAGATCAGAGTACTAGGGGGATAATAACTCCTTGGAAACCCAAATCTCCATGCCCAATAAATATTTGCTTTCTGTGGATATTACTCTTGGTTGGTCACTAATAAACATTGATGTAAAGGAGGTGAAAGCACTTTAAGAGCCAACTAAAATTTTGATAAGCTTTGATTACTCACAAGGAAAATATTAAAGCCCTGATAGAGTTGGAACCCTAATGGCAAAAGATAGAATTATTGCAGTTGGGAAAGTGAGTTCAGTTATATTACTGAGTGGGTCAGCTTCGACATACAGTTCCAATGACTCATTGAGCTTTGCTGCAAAGCCCTGCCCCCACCCCACATGATGACTAAGCTTCTTGGCAATCACTGTCTTGTCTCCTACAAGAGAAACTGCTTAGTTGGTTGGAGGACTGCCGGTAACTGTGGAGCCATGCTCCAAGTAAGAGTCAGCAACTTCAGCAGAAAGAAGCATTAGAATTCAGTGGAGACAGGGGTGTAGAAATAACACTTGGCATCAGAGTATCCTCCAACTTTTCAATAAAGCAAATCCAAAAAATACCTCAAGAAGTTGTATAATACTCTCTACCTCCCTCTCGTCCTTTAAGACTCTCCTTAATATTCACCTCTTTGATCAATATTTTGGCCATTTCTCCCAATACCTCCTCCAGCTCAGTGTCCATGTTTGTCCAGTTGAGCCTTTGAAACACATTGGATTATTTCTTGAGGCTAAATGCGAGTCAGTGCTGTTGAAGAAACCATTCCACACAAGATACGGTTCTGTCTGGAAATAACTACCCTTTTTTTGGTCTCTGTAATTGCAGCTGTTCAACAGATTACAGGATAACATTTTCCTTGGACTATAAACACTGCATTTTGGGAGTTTCCCCAAATAGCAAAGCTCACGCAAACACATTGCCCAGAAATGAAAGACAACATTGCCACCTCATCTGCTGAAAGAATGCAAGACCATAACGGAGATTGATGCAAGATGGGAAATGTGTTGTCTTATCGCATGAGAAGTTTAGGATGACTTCTTTCTTGAATCATTGCAAATAGCCAGAGATATAGCTCTTCTTCAGCTGTTGATCTGATTTCAGCTGCTCTGTACAGTCTCATTAATGGTCCAAAACTGTTAAAATAGTAATATTTCATAGTACAACACAATTCTAATGGTTAGATAGAAAAGCACACAAGTTGTGCGAAGCACAAGTTTAAAATTTCAGAGTCCCCATCCCTTCCCATCAAGTATTTCTCTCTGCTGTCTCATTCCCCACTTTTGATACATCAGTTGGATCAGCTATATTATTTGGCATGATTTAAATAGTTAGATTGTTATAATAGCACCACATACTGATACAGAAAAAGGATAGTTTCCTGGGTCTACGCAATGTTACTCGTACAGTACACAATCAAAATAGCAGCTCGCTTCAGGTCAATTGCATCACATTTAGTTACAGTTAGGGAATATGAATTGACTGACCATTCATCCCACTGCTAGCTGTGGGATCTTGCTGAGCATAAAATGGCTGCCACATAGTCACCACACTTCGAAATAATTCACTGTGCAGGAGTGCTTTGGGACAGTTCCAAGAGATAGAAGAAGGAGCTGTAAATATTAAGGTCTTTATCACGATTGTCCCACATGTCTTTATTGGTAATAAGATACCATCATTGCTTATATTAAGTGCAAGAAATCTTGCTTGCGTTGCAGTCAGTAACTAAAAGTATGAAAAAAATCAGAATGTGTGCTTGGTGGCATTGTGTTGTTTAATATGGTTGGTCATAAATACAAAAATGTCACAGCCAAAATATGTATCTGCAGAGCTAGCAACTGCTTCATATTTACTGAATAGTCTCTATGGGGTTGCATGGAACTGGTACTCATTACCCATTGGTTTTACAGACAATATTTTCCCTCTTTCTCCACGAAGAGAGCCGACAACAAACCTACATTTATATAGTGCCTTCAAAAGGTAAAAAGGGCTAAAAAAAAAATCCACGGAGCATGTGGGGAGATGGAGAGATGGAGAGATGATCAAAGGGTTGGCTTGAATGGGTGAGTTTTGGAGGGAGGGGGGTGAGGAAACATAGAAACGTGGAAAATAGGAGGAGTAGGCCATTCAGCCCTTCGGGTCTGCTCCACCATTCATTATGATCATGGCTGATCATCCAACTCAGTAACCTGTTCCCGCTTTCACCCCATATCCTTTGATCCCTTTAAACCCAAGAGCTATATCTAACTCCTTCTTGAAAACATACAATGTTTGGGCCTCAACTGCTTTCTGTAGTAGTGAACTGCACAGGTTCACCACTCACTGGATGAAGAAATTTCTCCTCATCTTAGTCCTGAAAGGTTTACCCCGTATCCTTAGACTATGACCCCCGGTTCTGGACTCCCCCACCATCGGGAACATCCTTCCTGCATCCACCCTGTCCAGTCCTGTCAGAATTTTATAGGTTTCTATGAGATCCCCCCCTCACTCTTCTGAACTCCAGCGAATATAATCCTAACCGACTCAATTTCTCCTCATACGTCAGTCCCGCCATCCCAGGAATTAGTCTGGTAAACCTTTGCTGCACTCCCTCTATAGCAAGAACATCCTTCCTCACATAAGGAGACTAAAACTGTACACAATATTCCAGGTGTGGCCTCACCAAGGCCCTGTATAATTGCAGCAAGACATTCCTGCTCCTGTACTCGAATCCTCTCGCTATGAAGGCCAACAAACCATTTGCCTTTTTTACTGCTATTGGACCGTCAGCAACTGGTGTACGAGAACACCCAGGTCTCTTGCATATTCCCCTCTCTCAGTTTATAGCCGTTCAGATAATAAATCTGCCTTCCTGTTTTTACTACCAAAGTGGATAACCTCACATCTATCCACATTATACTGCATCTGCCATGCATTTGCCCACTCACTCAACTTGTCCAAATCCAAGGAAGCATAGGATAGGGATAGAAATTAATTAGCTGAAAGCTTGGCCGCTAGTGGTGGAGTGGAGGGGGCTCTCAGAGCTCAGAACGCCAGCTAGAGTAACTTGGGCTCAGGATGGGGCATCCGGATGGGAGGGAAGCCACAGAACAGTAAGGAAGCAATGTAGCCTAGCAAGGAGAGGAGTAGCTAGATGTGCATTGAGGCCAACAAGGAGAGCACTCCAGAAATCAGGTCTGGAGTTTGTGATCAGGTTTGTGACGGCAATGGAAGTGTGTGGGGTTGGGGGGGGGGGGGGGGGGGAAAGAGATGGGGAAGTGTGGGCAGTGAGGTAAGCAGAGATGGAAGTAAGCAATACTGCAGTTAGGATATAGGGTTTAAAACACTCATTTGGGACTGTGAAGGATACAAAGGCTGTTGAGGATCTGATGAGTGAGTGAGCGATCGAGCAGGGAGATGGAGTCAGCAGCAACCAACACTCCACCCTGTCAGTTCAGTGATAACACTACTAAAATTGCACTGTAGAGTTGTTTCAACATCACCCAAATACATGCCATAATCATATGGGTCAGATCACAGTCTGGCGTCTGAGGGAAATTGCCAAAATAGGGCCAATTTCATGCATTCTTAAATTGAGGTAATTCCTTGGAGTGCACAGTGTGGAGCCAAACAGAACTCAGTTACAGGCCTATCGGTGAAACAAATAGTCATTGTAATTGGGGCAGGGTCAGAGCAGATCCTACCGACGCCTTGTTGGGTAGGTATTGTGGGACCAAGGAATAACGATTTCAATCCGCAAACAGTTTTAACTGACAGAACACAGAGCAAAGAAACAGATGCGATAGATAATGGCCAACGACAATAGCAGTTGTTTTGACATGCAGCCTGATACAGAGGGAACGGAAGAACTATTAGTGGCTCTGTGTAGCTATTTCAGCACAACTTGATGTATAGGGTACGAGCGTAACTGCAATTCCTGTGGGTGGAGGGAGAACATAAATTCAGGCACTGTGAAAGGTTCACCTAGGGATAACTCGAGTTGTTCAATGAATATTTGTCCAGGTCAGTAGCCTTGGCAGACTTTGTGCAATTGCATAAGCATTCCAGGTGTACATCTTTAAAGAGGAAACTTCACGTGATGAAACATTACAGAAGATTCTTAACGAATTTGTGGGCAGGGCTGGCTTCAGGCAACATGATTTCTGAAGCAGCATTAAATAGTGCGGAAACCTGATTTACATTTGATGTAACTTGATGTTTAAAATTCCCTGATTTCTTGCACAGGTTTGGTGGATGCTGGGACATTGCTGATACAAGACCATGATTAGGCCTCCTTTCACCCTGATTGTGATCTAACTAGTGCAAAATGTCAACAGAAGGATATTGTTGTCAAGCAAAGAGTTTTGCAAGATGTGTGTCAGATAAACTGAGAAACATGCTGTGACAGCTATCACAAAATTCCTTCATTAAGCATGCGTGGCCCTAATTTTTTTTAAGTTCGAAAAATGTATCCTCAAAGCAGACAGAACTAATAAATAGCCGAAGGTAGTCTCCCAAGGCACAAGATAGACACATGATAGATGTTACAACAAAATTTACATAATGGCATTTTAAATATATATATTATTTATATCAGAGCTGTCAGCATAACAAACATTAGGAGTGACTTTTATGATCAGCAAGAGCAGCATACATTTTTCACATTTAAAGATATGGAGATTGGTTTGTCTTGAAAATAGCCTGCATCAAAATAGGTTTCATACATGAACAACAGTTGACAGATATGATTTTCTACCTCAAGTCTTCCCATTTGAAAATGGTTCATCCTGATGTTCAATTCCACTATGGTATTGCTGTAATCTCCAGTCTTACAACAATCCTATATTCCTGCAATTCTGGTCTCGTCTATCCACCACTCCCTTAAAACCACCATTGGCAACAATGCCTTCAGCCATAGTCCCCGAGCTCTAGAATTCCCTCCCTAAACCTCTCCGCCTCTTCCCTTCTTCCTCCTTGTGGAAGACTCTTCCTAATACCTCTTTGAACAAGCTTTTAGTTACTCTGGCTAAAATTTTGGCCTGGTGTCAGTTTTACACACTTGTGAAGCACTTTGGGATATTTTACCGTTAAAGGCACTATATGAATGCAATATTGAAAATATATGTTTTCATTGTATGCAGTGAAGAGGAGAGGCTACCCACTCTCAAGCCTTGTGACCATGCTGGTCTCATGCTCATCACTAGAAGATGGGAAAAGGTGTCCAGACAATAACACCCTTCCTCTGCCAGGAAGCTCTGTGGTCTGAGTTTGATAATTCAACACTTGGAAGTAAATCACAGGTGGAAACGAGCTGACAACTCCTTTTCAAATACAGCACCCCTACCCCCCACCAACCACAATAAATGAAACACAATCACTACTGGCAATCTGAGATCAGATCAACACATGCAGATGCAGCGTTTAATGACACATCCTGTTTCCAGTCAAACTCGATCATGGGATGGGCTTCATGCCAGACCCAACTGGGAGTCTCTCCAATCCCAATGCTCTGAAGAACTGTACATCCCGCGGCTAGGACACTGCAGGCAGCACACCAAGCTGGTTCACTCTGGATCCAAACCAGGAAAGTGTATACTTTCCGAGGATGCAAACTACATGGCACCAGCTGCTTCTCACTACTCGATGTTTGAAACACGCTTGCAAAACCAAATACTGTAGTTTTGAAAGAAAAACAGAAAATGCTGGAAATACTCAGCAGGTCTGGCAACATCTGCAGTGAGAGAAAAACAGTTAACGTTTCAAGTTGACAATCTTTCGCCAGAACTGAAGTTGAAACACATGTTTGTATAAACGCTCAAATAAATCCCTGATGCAGAAAGAATGAATTTGCATTTATATAGCATCTGCCACGACCTCAAGACGCCCCAAAGTGATTTACAGACAGCGAAGTATTTTTTGGAAGTGTAGTCACTGCTGTCAAGTAGGAAACACAATAGCCCATTTGCGCACAGCAAGCTCCCACAAACTGCAATGTGATAGATGACCAGATCATCTTTCTGAGTTAGGATAATTAAGGAATAATATTGACCAGAACACTGGGGAGAACCTCCCTGCTGTTAGCTGTATTTTAAGGTTAGATGCATTTTAAATTATATCCCCATACCACTGCTTAAAACCACAAATGGCCACATCATGGAAGAATTCGGATATATCAGGACGTAAATGATAAGATTCAATTCCATCGGAATGAAAAAGTCTGGGATTTCAAATTTATCAGACAAGCACACAGGCCAAAAATCAATCATTTCACTGTTGTCAACACCTGAGGAAAAGGGTCTATTAGACAACGGATTATATAATCCATAGTGCCTCAGCCCTTGACCCTCTCCAGTGACCTCCTTTGAGTACAGAGAACACTGGTCACATTCATGCAGACAGAAAAAAGGCCATCACAGAAGATGAGATTGTTTGAAGCACTTATCAGCAAACAAAGGAATATCTAAGAGTTGATGTGGGAACCAGGTCAAAAAGGGACTAAACTGCGCAGAACTAAGCTAACCCAATATCTGGGTCAAGCACTATGGGTCAATTAGCTCCAAACTGAAAACATTTACATATAAACCACCGATGCACAACTACTTAACATTTATGGAGGACCAGCAACATTCACAGCCTAATCAACTAAATGGACTAGTGCATCTTCACAACATTTTGGTTGGCACATGTTTAGCCAAACCAATGTCTATGGCAGAGGATGCAAAAACCAGTTAGTTTGAAGACAATGAGCCTTTCAAAATACTATCAGAAACCCAAGAACAAAAAACTTAATCTGAAAGATGGTCCCAAACATTGACTACGTGTGGACCAAATTTTATCGTTCTACCTTAAAAGAGGTGGCATAAATTTATTTAAGAAGAGTTAACCATTTGACATCCAAGGGCATTTCCATTGACAGTGCAGAATGTTTCTGCTCAACAAATGGTGAAAAAAAATTAAATCATACGATGGAATGGCTGTGCACGACCTGAACAGTACTTGAAAAATCTTCCATTGTCAAGACCAGCGGTAACATCGTCATTGGAACAGCAAGGTTGAATAGGTGAAAAAAAAATGTTCACCTTCAATGTCGTCATTCAGATTTCAGTGAAGCATAACAGTTGTGATGTGAAATCTTTGCATTATGTTCAGAGGAACGCCCTAGCTTTTCCAATTGGAAATGCCGTCATTTCACACCAAACGAAATGCCCTGACTGAAAGGGCAGTGGAAGCAGAATCAATTGTAACTTGTAAAAGGGAACTGGATAAATAACAGAAAAGGAGACATTGGCAGGAGCATTGGGAAAGAGCAGGGGAGTGAATCTAATTGGATAGCTCTTTCAAAGAGCCAGTACAGGCACAATGGGCTGAATGGCCTCCTTCTGTGCCGTGTGATTCTTTTTTTTTTAAAAAGAGATACAGCACTGAAACAGGCCCTTCGGCCCACCGAGTCTGTGCCGACCATCAACCACCCATTTATACTAATCCTACATTAATCCCATTCCCCTCTCACATCCCCACCTTCCCCCTACCACCTACCTATATTAGGGGCAATTTATAATGGCCAATTTACCTGTCAACCTGCAAGTCTTTGGCTGTGGGAGGAAACCGGAGCACCCGGAGAAAACCCACGCGGTCACGGGGAGAACTTGCAAACTCCGCACAGGCAGTACCCAGAATAGAACCCGGGTCGCTGGAGCTGTGAGGCTGCGGTGCTAACCACTGCGCCACTGTGAAAGCATTTTGAGCTGTATAGTATTAGGGTGAAGTAATGGTGGGAGTTGTATTGGAAACAATTTGAAGTGATGAATTAAAATAATCACAGTATTTTGATCCGTGAATGTTTAGAGGTTCAAGTCTGATTTTTCCGACAGGACCGACACACCAGTGATTGCACTGACTTTAGGCAGGTGTGATCCAACACAGCTATGAGGCAATAGAGTTGGTAGGACTGTCAAGCAGCCCACGTATGGGGGCAAGACATACTGGAGCTTCAGTGTTCTTTGCCATGGAAAGAAAGATACACACACTCACATTCACACTCAGACTGGCTAGGAAGAAAGTGCTAAAACAAAATGTATTTTTATGAATGGGTCAATTACAAGTTGTTACCAGAGCACACCTTCTCAAAGCTGGCTCAGAAGCAGCAGCCAACAGGTAGAAGCATTGAACCATAGAAAAATTTCAGCACAGAAGGAGGCCATTCAGCCAGTCATGTCTGTGCCTGCTGAAAAAACTAGCCATCCAATCTAATCCTACCTTCCAGCACTTGGTCCATAGCCTTGCCAGTTACCACACTTCAGCTGCAGGTCCAGGTACCTTTTAAAAGAATTGAGGGTTTCTGCCTCCACCACCAATCCTGGCTGTGAATTCCAGACACCCACCATCCTCATGTTCCCTCTAATCCTTCTACCAATCACCTTAAATCTGTGCCCCCTGGTAATTGACCTCTCCACTAGGGGAAACAGGTCCTTCCTGTCTACCCTATCTGGGCCCCTCATAATTTTGTACACTTTAATTAAGTCACCCCTCCGCCTCCTCTGTTCGAAGGAAAACAAACCCTAGCCTATCCAATCTTTCCTCATAGCTGCAACTTTCAAGCCCTGGCAACATTCTTGCAAACCTCCTCTGTACTCTCTCCAGAGCAATTATATCCTTTCTGTAATGTGGTGACCAGAACTGTACGCAATACTCCAGCTGTGGCCTAACCAGCGTTTTATACAGTTCCAGCATTACATCCCTGCTTTTGTATTCTATATCTCAGCCAATAAAGGAAAGCATTCCATATGTCTTCTTCACCACTCTATCCACCTGTCCTGCCACCTTCAGGGACCTATAAGCATGCACTCCAAGGTCTCTCACTTCTACCCCTCTCCGTATCCTCCCGTTTATTGTGTATTCCCTCGCTTTATTTGCCCTCCCCAAATGCATTACCTCACACTTTTCTGGATTGAATTCCATTTGACACTTTTCCACCCACTCAACCAAACCATTGATATAATTCTGGAGTGTGCAGCTATCCTCTTCACTATCAACTACATGGCCAATTTTTGTGTCATCAGCAAATTTCACAATCATGCCTCCCATATTTAAGTCCAAATCATTAATATATACCACAAACAGCAAAGGACCCAACAGCGAGCCCTGTGCAATGCCACTGGAAACAGCTTGCCATTCACAAAAACATCCGTTGACTACTACCCTTTGAGTCAACTCTGGATCCAACTTGCCACATTCTCCTGTATCCCATGGGCTTTCATTTTATTGACCGGTCTGCCATGTGGGACCCTGTCAAATGCCTTACTAAAATCCATGTAGACCACATCCACTGCACTACCCTCATCAATCTTCCTTGTTACTTCTTCAAAAAACTCAATTAAGTTAGTAAGACATGACCTTCCCTCAACAAATCCATGCTGACTATCCCTGATTAATCCGTGCCTAAGTGGCAGTTTATCCTGTTCCTCACAATAGATTCCAACAATATTTCCACCATCGAGGTCAGACTGACCGGCCTATAACTAGTTGGTCCATCACTCGCACTTTTTAAATAATGGTACAACGTTCTCAGACCTCCAATCGAC